>NC_041402.2:138364524-138529524 GCF_900747795.2 Erpetoichthys calabaricus | reverse complement strand
CAACCTCCTGTGTTTCTGTGCAAATCTGTGACCCAAGCATGACAATATAAAAATGACCATATAAACATATATGGTTTCTACTTCACGGATTTTCACCTTTCACGGGGGGTACTGGAACGCAACCCCCGCGATTGAGGAGGGATCACTGTATAAATAAATAAAGTGGAACTATTTCTACAGAACCAAAATACCCTTACCAAATCAAGTTTAACATATAATCTAATTATGCTGTTGTTTATAGCAGAAAAGTTTACAAAAATATGAACATTATTACAATAAATGGCAAGCTACACACAAGAAAAGGCCAGGTTAATTTCTAATGCAAATTTGAACAGTATAGGTTTAGACAACCAGTACAGGATTGATCCTTGTCTTGAACCGGAAAGCTGCTTGGGTAAATTACAAGTCCTGCGATCCAGAGCAAAATTAGGTGGGTTTGAAAAATGTTACATTACTAATATTGCATTTCATTCACATCTGTGTATGTGTATTTAGAATTGTGTTCTAAATTTAAACAATTTCAATAAATTAAAAAAAAAAATCTTGCCTGCTCTGGCACTTTGCAATAGTGGGCATGGAGGAAAAGCTTAAAAACTTACAAAATATGTCAATTTTTCAAGCCAAAACAGTTGTAATGATCTGCCCCTTCCGTGTTCCTGATGCAAGTGTGTGACAACAAATGGGATCTAGAAGTAATCACTTTATCACATATTCCTGGTACTATTTTTCTCGTGGTAAGGACATGTTTTCTATTTGCATGTGTGAATTCTCAAATAAATTCAGATAAAAAAAACCAACAAAACAAAAAACAACATTTATTTATATAGCACATTTTCATACAAATAATGTAGCTCAAAGTGCTTTACATGATGAAGAGAAAAAAAAAGACAAAGTAAGAATTAAAATAAGACAACATTAATTAACATAGAATAAGAGTAAGGTCCGATGGCCAGGGAGGACAGAAAAAACAAAAAAACTCCAGACGGCTGGAGAAAAAAAATAAAATCTGCAGGGGTTCCAGTCCATGAGACCGCCCAGCCCCCTCTGGGCACAAAACATGTGGCATGGAAAGACTGCAGACACTTGGTCTGCTGGGAGGAAACCACCCTACAGGGTTTTGAAATGTTGTTGCACAGGAAGTGCTGAGCTATCACACACCACTGTTCTACTTTTAAAATGGCTAAATCTCATAATAATGTTTCTTTTTTGTTCAAAAATGACATGTTTAAACCATTTTACAATGTGTACATAATTCCAAGATGCGAGTCAATATTCGTCAACTGTCTTGGCTTGAAAAATCAACATATTTGGCAAATTTTTAATCTTTACATCTGTTCCCCACAAACAAAGATTTTTTTAAACATTTATAGTAAGCAATTCATTCTAGAACAGAATTTCACGTGGCAAATGCATATATAGCATGTTTGTAAAGAAACTGATGTGACAAATATTGAACTTATATTTTTAAACTTTAAATGTGTCTTTAAGTCAATCTGTAACAATATATCAGTGATGTAATTTAAGTCATGATGAAAAAAGCACCTTTTACCTATTGCATATTAAGTGACTGTACAATCTGAAATTTTACTATACTATCAAACATGTCACATATGTTGCAAATTTATTTGTGGAGAATTGTCAAGGTTGTTTCCTTACAATTTACCACATGTTATTTTTCATCTTCTACTGTGTTTTATATTGCTACTGTGGAACAACTGCATTTACGCTATAAAATAACATTTTGAATTGGGCTATGTAAATGATTGACCTGTTTCATTAAAATCAACTTTGCAAAACTACTGGTGATTATTAGTAGAAAAAATATAAAATAGACAGACAGTGGCACATTAATAACATCATACAAATAAAGTTTGTAGACACTGAACAGACTAGAAAAGCAAGGAAGTAAAACTATTGGTTAAGGTCAGCATAACATGGAAATAGTTTTTGATGACACATAATATCCTTCTTCACAAGTACCAGGCTGCATAACTTTTACTTTAGCTAATTTTTGGGTGTAAAGTAGTAGTCCATAAAATTTAATGAAAAACAACAAAGCAAGAAAAGACAACATCGAAAACAACTTTGCTGATTGTTATGTGGTATGTTTGCTTTCATTTATGTGAAAATAACACAAAAGTTATATTATGGACAAAGTGATTTAAACAACAATTTTTAACTTATTTTTTTACAATGAAACCATTATCTGCAATCAGTTTGAAAACCAAGACCATACCTGCCTACCTTCTATTTTAGTAGCTCTTATGAATCTACTCCAGTCAGGTAGGGTAGATAAGTATACTACTTGGAAGGGCTGCTGAACAGCAACATATTGTAATAAATATGTAATAGATTATACACACAGCTATAGCTACATGGGCTGCTAAGCATGGATACAGATTTGCCTGTGGTTTAAATTAAACGTTTTTGATTTGGTAGTATTTAGGGGAGAGGCATGTAATTAAGAACAAATGTAGTGTAAATGTCCACATTTTAAGTTTGAAAATAATTACATTACTCTAAATGAGCTGTTTTTACACTTTCAAACTAATTAGTCTATCACGAATACATCATTAATCTCGATTAACACAGTCATGCCTGTGGCATGTAGAAGATCACCAAAAATCAAGCATTCTGTATGTCCTATAGGTCAAAATAACAGCCCTATTTACTCAACATAATACTCTGTATCCTGAGTTCCATGGCTGTTTTCGACCTTCAGCTTTTAACTACAAATCTTACAAAATTTGGATGGACACAGCAAGGTAACTAGTTGGCCAGAAAAATCAAATGATTCCCTGTTAAATTTGTTCTACAAATAGCTATTAACAAAATATTTCGGATAATGTTTAGCTTTTTCATTGGTTAACAAATAATCCTAGGAATGTATGCATTTATCTGAGTTTTCAACATCCCTTCAGGCTTAGTTTTTGGTCTGCTGTGTCTACTTTTCTTGCACGTCTCTCCTACCTTTGCTTCATCTTTCTGATAACCAGTAAAGGGTATTTTCCTAAGGGACACTCACAGCAAAAGCTGCTCTTGCCTCTTGCTGGGAAACAGAGGATTTCCAATGTAGGAGAGACAGACCACCTGGTTCCTATGTTGGTAACTGATCAGAAATTATACAGACAGACCATTTGTGTGTGCCTCTAGATCTTTGTGGCAGCACTAAAGCTTAGCTTATTAACACCTTGATAGAGCTGATGTCAGGCCTGCCCCTTACTTGTCAGTCCATACAGGCTTTTCTTTTGTTCTCAAGTTTTTTGGGTTTTTTCTGAAGTGTGGGCTTGGATATTATTTTCTTATAGGTAAAATTTGTTTTCTGTTTCATTAAGGTATTGGCTTTTATGTGTTGTGGAAGACCAACAGGGATCTTACCAGGCCAGTATGCCACCAAAGTGAAAGGATTGGGGGAGAGAGTTTATTCAGGACATTATGTCCATCGGAACGTTAGAGGGCAGTCCCCCTGGCTTGCGGCACGCGGATGTTCTGCCAAACAGGGCTCAGCAAATGTCCAGGTTGGCAAAACGTCCGCATGCAGGAAGAAGCTCATTGGACACCTGGAGTGCTTCTGGGTGTCCTATAAAAGGAGTCAGCCACCACTACTCAAAGGGCCAGAGTTGGGAGGAGGTGGTCAAAGCTTGCCAGGAGAGGAGTGGAGGCAGAGAATTAGAGAAGGAAAAGGACTGGGCTTTGTTGTTTGTTGTGTGCTGAACCTGTGCCTCTGCCTGTCTGTGTTGGGGCGGCTGGAGTGCCCCCTGGTTTCCACTGTGTATATATATATATATATATATATATATATAAAATACAGCAGGGAAAATAAGTATTGACTGCATCAACGTTTTACCTAGTAAATATATTTATAATGGGGCTATTGAAATGAAACTTTCCCCAGATGTTGGTAACAACTCGAGTAATCCACACAAAGAAATCAAAACAAACAAGTCCATAAATTAAGTTACATGTAATAAAGTGGAATGACACCTTGAAAGAATATTGAACACAAAGAAAAGGAAGTGTAAAAAGGCATGGAAAGCCAAGAAACCAGGTGAAATCTGTCAGTATTTAGAAAGCAATCTTGCCCCTATCAGTGCAAATTAATATCAACTGGTTTAAGTCCTAACTGATGGTCTATAAAAAGGTTTCTCATTACCAAGGTGTCAAACAAGAAGCATCTCATGATGGGTAAAAGCAAAGAGCTCTCTGAAGACCTTCGCAAACTTATTGTTGCAAAACATACTGATGGCACTGGTTACAAATATATTTCTAAACTTCTGAATGTTCCAGTGAGCACCGTTGGTGCCATAATTCAGAAGTGGAAAGAACATCATTTCATTATAAACCAGCCACAACCAGGAGCTCCTTGCAAGGTTTCTGACAAGAGGAGTCAAAAGAATAATCAGAAGAATTGTCCAAGAGCCAAGGACTACTTGTGAAGAGCTTCAGAAACACCTGGAATTAGCAGGTACAGTTGTTTCAAAGAAAACAATAAGCAATGCACTCAATTGCCATGGCCTCTATGCACTCTCACATGTTAAAGCTCATTTAAAGTTTGCTGCACAACATTTTGATAAGCCAATTAAATACTGGGAGAATATAGTCTGGTCAGATGAGACCAAAATTGAACTCTTTGTATGTCATTGCACACACCATGTTTGGAGGAGAAATGGCACTGCACATCATCATGGTGTGGGACTGTTTTTCAACATATGGTACTGGCAGACTTCATATATTGAAGGAAGGATGAATGGAGAAACGTCATTACCAACAAAGGCTTTTCTACTAATTACTAAATACATTTCAGTAAGCATGTTCAATACTTATTCCCTGGGACATTCCATTTTATTACACATATTTTATGGACTTATTTGTTTTGACCTCTTTGTATGTGTGGATTACTTGGCTTGTTACTGACATCTGGTGAAAATTTCATGTCAATAGCCCCATTAGAAATATACAGTATTTACTTAGAAAAATGTTTACGCTTTCAGTTCTTATTTTCCCCGGTGTATACATATACATATGCGTACACACACACACACACACACACACACACACACACACACACACTTAAGCTGAAAGGCTAAGTTATGCTAAAAAGCTTCAGACATGTTTTGTTTCCAGACTGCAACAGTTAGTTCTACAAGATCCAGACAGGTGTTACAAAGGATACTACTTAAATGAAAATTTCACCCATGAAAGAAAAAAGAGCATATATTCTTCTCTCAGCTATGACAGTACCACAAACCTGTATTAAAAGTGAATTATTTGCAAGGCATGCTTCTTGAAAATGGAAAGTTAGGTTATTTGTTTTTATTTCATGTTTTTTCTGATCCCCCATTAGTCTAAACTATACACTTTGAAAATAAATATCTGCTAAACTTTCAAATATATTGAGCAAATTATGGCATACTTGTGAGAGAAATAAACTTTGAATTCAAAAATACCAAATTTATCTTTTAACCTTTTCTGTGTTCTAGATGTATAAACTACAGTACATATATCAGTTGTGACATATATCTGTAATATTCAGGAGTCTTGTTGTAGTCCAGAAATTCACTATACAAGGTTGATTGGCTGGCGATTTAAAATGCTGTTTTCAGTCAAGCATACCCTACTACATACACTTAGCAGAAAATCCCTATATTCAATACAACTTACCAGAAGATCACAGATAATACTCACCAGTGCCCATGTAAAGTTAAAGCTGCTGCCAAAGAATAATCCATCACTGCACCTGGATATACATAAGCAGCAGGAATCATTCCCAGTAAGGCTAGACTCAAGCTCCGTTCCAAGGTCCAGTGGAAGGATGCAGAACTAGAAGCTACAATGTAACAAAACCTAAATATTAAAACGTGTTTACATTTTTTTGCAGGCATAGAAGACAATTTTCATTGCGCTATGCAGAACACAAAGAGGCAAGAATACGCTGTTTGATGCCAGATATAAAAAAAAACATTGTTTCAGTGATTCAAAGGCTGATTATTTTTATTCAAGTGCTAAATTATCAATAAGGTATTCCTCCTCCTTTATGCCATTCTTTCTTTTATTGATATATCTAATCATAAATCCCAACTGTAACTACTCTGTCAAATTAGAGAGTAGCTGTAAGAAAGTGCTCAATTCCTCCTACTTAAGATTTTTTTCATGATTTATATATGGAATCTCAAAAATATTTAAGAGGGATTTTGCCAAAGATTAACAGAAAGCTACAGAATGTAAATATGAAACATTTTGTTCACTTTCACATGAACCTACACGCTTTTAAACTATTTATTTACATGTATTATTTAACTGATATAGTTACACCAAGTGATTTACAAATTATAATTCTGCTGTCACTGTCATTTTATACTGCTGAGTGTGCATTTCTTGGGTATGGACAGTTAGGTTACATGCCACAAATAATGCTTGGAATTTTAGGCAAAAAGCTCGGTCTTAGTCTTGTCCAAACTAAAAGACACTATTGCAAAACCAAGGCAGTTTACTCTCTTACTTTCTGGCATACCACACGAGCCCTAAAATTATTTTTAAGAAACTTTTTTTATTGGCAGCCTTCCATATAGGCCAATACTTAACAGAGTTCTTACATGATGTTAACTTATGTATTTTTACTTTTCTTTGTATTTTTTTTTAAGACGATTATTAGCCTCTACAAGTCTTCTCCTTGCTCATAATTCAGGTATTGAGTGCATCAGCTTTCTGCACACTGTCTTGGCAGTGTTATGCAATTTTCATATCCTGTTAATTGAGCTATGAGTTCTCAGAGAACTACCCAAACATCCTCTGCACTTCTGAACTACTTTTCTGATCTAAGCTTTTATCATCACACCTCCAGCTCATTCTTGAAGTCTGTATTCTTATACATTTTCTTCACATTTACAGAATGATCAATAACTACAAAATATTTTTTTTTTAATTAAATGCAGAAAAAAAGTGGCAGAGACTTCAATGGTTCTTTAACATATAAAAGGTTAAGCTGCCAGAACACAGAAATGTGAAAACATACATATATAACATATTTCACTTTTAACGTTTAATATTTATAAGGAAATAATTTATGTGGGCGGCACGGTGGCGCAGTGGGTAGTGCTGCTGCCTCGCAGTTGAGAGATCTGGGGACCTGGGTTCGCTTCCCGGGTCCTCCCTGTGTGGAGTTTGCATGTTCTCCCCGTGTCTGCGTGGGTTTCCTCCGGGCGCTCCGGTTTCCTCCCACAGTCCAAAGACATGCAGGTTAGGTGGATTGGCGATTCTAAATTGGCCCTAGTGTATGCTTGGTGTGTGGGTGTGTTTGTGTGTGTCCTGTGGTGGGTTGGCACCCTGCCCAAGATTGGTTCCTGCCTTGTGCCCTGTGTTGGCTGGGATTGGCTCCAGCAGACCCCCGTGACCCTGTGTTCGGATTCAGCGGGTTGGAAAATGGATGGATGGATGGAAATAATTTATGTTCAAAAATCTCTCTCTCCCTGAGCATGGAAGTTATCTTAAAAATAAAGCAGAAAATGTTACGCAATCATCTTTCATAAGCTAGCAATAACTGAAATTTCTGAACCATCTGAACAATCTGGTACAGTACCACCACCCACTATATAAAAATGCAAAGACACAGTGACATCTAATGGCATAAGGCCACCATTGACAAGTTGGTTGTATATTTTTCTTTCAAGTTTACACACTAGTAAAAACAACCTGGTATTGCAAAGGATTACATTATAACAAATAATACTGTGACATACCCTGAGACTAAACTATAAAATTTCTGTAGTGTTGACTTACAGCAGGGAATCCTTCACTTTCCAATGTATTAATACAATATACTAAATTTCTGGCTTAATACAAGGGTTTAGCTGTTCCATATTTCCTGCTTTCACCTATTTAACATACACATGTCCAATTAATTTTCACATTCAAATCACTTTGATTTTGGGGTAACAAAGAATTGAAATAACACACAACATCATTATGCAATTTATTCCCCTTTGATATATCCAAATAATTCCCCACACCATTCAACTCATTAAATGATATTTATTGCACATAAACATATAACTGTGCCAAAATACAAAACAACTACTGCATGCTGATGTCACCCTTCTTTGCATGTTGTTTTTCCGTGCAAGTTTAACTAAATTACAATTCTTGCTCCTGAAAGTTATATTTCTAGACACCACAGTATGACTGTGTAGTACTTTTTATAGCTTCATTTCTCATGTGAATATTGTAGCAACTTTACCAAACATCTGAAAGGTCTGTTTTCAGCTCTGTAGTGGGTGCAGTGGAGGCGAGACCATCGATGATGGCTAGTGCAATGTCTAGGCAAGAAGCCAAGGTTTTGTAAATAAACAGCGTGCGTTTTAACAAACAATATTAAATAATAATTGACCTTCCCATGTAAGAAAGAATTAAGGTACAGAAAGAGCATACGGCTTAAGTCTTGCTTAAGATAGTTTGAACAAAGGAGGAAATGATGGGTAAGGAGCACATTCAAGAAGGGGAGGGAGGTCATTTAGTCAAGTTACTGCAGGCAGAAGCTTAAAAAATAAGAAAGAAACACACAGTAGTAATGCTAATGACATTTCTTGTTATGTGACAAACAGCTTCCTTATCTTTGATAATCTACATTTTTGTTAGGCAGTCTGACTGCACTGCTTATAAATAAGTGGCTGAATAATGTCAACAGTAACATCAAGCGAAATGAGAGTATATAAAATGTGAACAAGCTGGTGCAAATGGGCAAATCTTTCAAATAAAAAATTGTTGCAATTTTAGAAAAAGGGGCAAAAAACAAATAAACTTTTGAGCTATGCCATTTATTTTTCACTCTTACATCATTTTATCTGAGCCTGATGCTTGACATCTTTTCTTGGCTCTAAGTTTATTCATATCTGGGGTTAGGCTCTGCGTTGTGGAAACTTTCAAGATGGGGTAAAGCTGTTCATCATTGAGACGACTTCTTTGAGTGTTTTTGTTCATCTTCATCACCAAGAAAAGCTGCTCAGACAGGTATGTACTACCAAAAATGGAGAGCAGTCGAGCAGCCTACAGGCAGAGTTGCGGCATCATTTCAGGGATGAAGCTGGGGAACTGTGTGGGCCTCACAGAGTCATACTTTGCCTTCAGTGTGCTGTTACACTGGAGTTCTATCAGCTCCATCTGGATGTTTGAAAGTGCTTTCTCAGCGTCAACTGCTAATAGATTTCTGAACAGTCAAAAAGTAAATTTCTTTGCTTTAAAGTTGACAAAGTGCAGTGTGAACTCCATGCAAAGTGTGCTTAGTTTATTAGCAAAATGCACAGCTGGAAACACTGCAGTGAAGACCTGGTTTGTGATTTTTTTGGCAATATGGAAAGTGACTTAAGTTCCCTCTCTGCATCTGTGTCTCCCACAGTTGTAGCTTGACCTAAAAAGCTTTCACTGCCACATACATGTCCGTAATCACACAGTCACGTACCTGAAGCCGGAGGTTTAATGCATTCACATACTGCGTTATGTCACAAGGAAAGGCAGGGTCACACAGCCACTTTTCAACCTGGAGCCCTGTGGAGTCTTTTCCTTTACTTTGCATGAACTGATAAATTTCCTCACGCAGCTCGAAAAATCCGTTAAGCACTTTTTCTCGACTCAGCCAGCGCACCACTGTGTTGTAAGGCATGTCACGAAATTCAGACTGTATTTCCTCCAGAAAAGACTGAAACTGGTGTTATAAAGTTAACTGTCTGTGTTACAGTGCTCATGAAGCGTTCCATGTTCAGGACTATGCAGCATAGTGCCTCCTGGTGTATGATGCACTGCTATGCTGTCAGCTCACTTGTGCCATTCTCCCCCTGCATCTTCTCCCGCATCCTTCCCATCAATCCACTCTTTTCCACACACATTGCAAGTGTTCCATCCGTCGTTAGTGCTGTAAGTTTGTCCCAGGGCAGTTTCATGTCATTTACAGTAGATACTTCAAGTATGTCTTTTCCTGTGGTTGTGCCATGAATTGGTTGAATAGCCGAAAGTAACGCATAAACTGGAATCCACTCCACAAATGAAGATTGCCAGCTGTACAGTGTCAGTTGTGTCGGTGCTCTCATCCACAGCAAGGGATTATGCAATAAAGTCTTTTCCTTTTTCCATCAGCTGGGCTTGTAAATCAGTGGCAAGCTCACATATTTGATCAGCAACAGTATTTCTACTGAGGCTTACATTTGAAAAACCCTGGTTTATGTCTGGACACAAGACTTTGCACACTTCAATCATACAGTGCTTCAAAAACTCTCCCTCCATAAATGGCTTGGCTGATTTGGCTATCTCTTTTGCCACTATAAAACTAGCTTTCACGGCAGCTTCACTTTGTGATTATGACTTTGTGAACATAACCTATTGTGACACCAGACTCTTTTCAAACTCTTCTGCCTTCTGTAGTTTCTGCTGTGTGTCCAGGTTTTTGAACTTGTCCTGATGTTTTGTCTTATAGTGCTGTCTTATGTTATATTCCTTAATTACAGTCATATTACCTCCACAATACAAGGTACACAGGTTTACCTCTGATGTCTACAAACAGGCACTCTGCCTCCCACCTGCTTTGAAAGTCCTTGTTTTCCAAGTCCACTTTTCGTTTGGCCATTTATTTTTGGGGGCTAGTTTAAATGTGATTGTAAAAGTGCTCATCGATGCATTCATCCACTGACCACTGATCAGCGTTTCATTAAAGCAGCGGACCAGCGGGAGGAGGGGTGGTGCATAGGTCTTAACCTGTGCGCCAGCTGTTGCAGTCCATTGTGGGATTTGTAGTGTGAGTAGTGGGAGTGCTATTTACCGGCAGGCCATTAATAAAAGATATATAAAATTATCTTGCGGGCCATATATAATTATATCATGAGCTGGATTATATCATGAGCGGGCCTCGAGTTTGACATATCTCATCTACAGGCACAGAAACCTTTTCAAGGAGTGATACAAAAAACTATTATGTTGTGAGTTTTAGGCACCAAAAATACTCTTGTACTGTGTGTGTGTATAAATTCCACTTTCTATTTATGTAATTTGTGTGCTACTTTTACAAATATTTATTGCAGTAAGGCTATTGTTAAACATAAAAAAGGAAATGAATGAAGGATTTTATCTATCCATCTGATTGGACTTGGTTTAATATTTTTTGTCACTGTTAAATAGCTAATGCATTTGTAAACTAGTTTCAGTAATCAAAACAATTAGCCAACATTATTATAATATTCTTATACACGTCCTGGGCCCTGTCCTGGGATTGTCCCTGTCTTGCACCCTATGCTTACAGGGATAGCCTCCAGCTTTCCTGTGACCCTGCTCAGAATAAGCGGGTTTAGAAAATGAATGAATGGTTGGATGGACTATACTTTTTTCAACTTGTGTGTTTTGTAACTAATAAAAAGATGCATAGGACTCTGATCTCCCTACTGTTCCCATACTATAGTTGTAGAGTTTGTGCTGAAAACAAACATTAAACAATCTGCAGTAATAGTAAGGGGAATTGATGTTATCTACACAAATCACACGGTCAAAAGACTCCACGAAGGCACTCTCCTTATTACAAAATACTTACCATTATGTACAGGAGACATACGGATCTGTGAACCCAGGAGAAATGGTGGTTGCTGTGTGCGATTGGTGGACAACAAAGGACGAATCAGAGCAGATTTACTCAACAGCACAGCTTTAGAAAAAAAAAAGAAAAAAAAAAATGTACTCAAAGCTGAAAGCATATGATGCATATACAGTAGAGTCAACAAAATCTGAAAAATACTGAAAACAGGTATTTGAACAGCAAATACAGAAAGCTGCACATCTATATCAATTCTGATTAAGTAGGTAAGTGTGTGTGCAAGTTCCATTATTGACTGACATAGCATCCAGATTTTGTTTCTGCTTTGTGTCCAATGCTATCACAACAGGCTCTGGCACCATGCAACTATATAAAGGAAAGAATGAGTTCAGAAAAATAAGTCAATACATACATTCCCCCTTTGCTTTAGCAAAACTAAAAGATCTAACGAGTACAAAGGTTTGTAACGAATAGCAGTTAACTGACTTGCTCTTGTCTCTGCACGATACCCTCTTTAGGATCTTTTACTTGTATGTACAGTTGTGGCCAAAAGTTTTGAGAATGGCATAAATATTAATTTTCACAAAGTTTGCTGCCTCAGTTTTTATTACAGCAATTTGAATATTCTCCAGAATGTTTTGAAGCGTGATCAGATGAATTGCAAAGTCCCTCTTTGTCATGTAAATGAACTTAATTTGCCCCCCCCCCCCCCAAAAAAAAAAACAAAAAACAAACATTTCCACTACTGTTGTGAAGAAGGCTTCAGGGCGCCCAAGAAAATCCAGCAAGCGCCAGGACCATCTCCTAAAGTTCATTCAGCTATAGCAGGGATCCTCAATCACGGTCCTGGAGGGCCGCAGTGGCTGCAGGTTTTTGCTCCAACTCAATTGCTTAATAAAAGAAGCCTGTATTGCTCAAGTAACACTTCTGTTTCACTTTAGCTGTCTTGCTGGTTAAGATTTTGAACCCTTATTGCTTATTTTAGTCTTAAACAGCTGTATGCTCTGTTTTTAATTGCTCCTAATTAGCAGTATTTCTCCATTTAGCTTGTTACTATGTACACCTGTGTGTATTTATCATGCACTGTTGGGTTTAATTGAATACTTGGAAGGAAAGCAAAGAGAAAAAAGTGAAGGACTCAGAATTACTCATCCATTTCAGCCTTCAAAACATTTGGATGATATCCTTAGAAAGGGGAAGAAAATCTAGGATATGAGAATTACCTGACATTGCAGAGTTAAAGCACTAAACAAGCCATGAAATTAAATTATTGGCAAGAATTGCTTTCTAATTAAGCAACCGGGTTAGAACAAAAACCTACAGCCACTGCGGCCCTTCAGGACTGTGACTGAGGACCCCTGCGCTATGGGATCAGGGCACCACCAGTGCACACCTTGCTCAGGAATGGCAGTAGGCAGGTGTGAATGCATCTGCATGCACAGTGAGGTGAAGACTTTTGGAGGATAGCCTGGTGTTAAAAAGGGCACCAAAGAAGCCACTTCTCTACAAGAAAAACATCAGAGACAGACTGATATTCTGCAAATGGTACAGGGATTGGACTGCTGAGGACCGAGGAAAAGTCATTTTCTCTGATGAATCCCCTTTCCGATTGTTTGGGGCATCTGGAAACCAGATTGTCCGGAGAAGAAAAGGTGAGCGCTATCAGTCCTGTGTCATGCCAACAGTAAAGCATCCTGAGACCATTCGTGTGAGGGGTTGCTTCTCAGCCAAGGGAGTGGGCTCACTCACAATTTTGCCTAAGAACACAGCCATGAATAAAGAATGGTACCAAAACATCCTCCGAGAGCAACTTCTCCCAACCATCCAAGAACAGTTTAATGATGAGAAATGCCTTTTCCAGTATGATGGGGCACCATGCCATAAGGCAAAAGTGATAACTAAGTGGCTTGGGGTCCATGGCCAGGAAACTCCCCAGACCTTAATCCCATTGAGAACTTGTGGTCAATCCTCAAGGGGTGGGTGGAAAAACAAAAACCCACAAACTCCAAGCATTGCTTATGCAACAATGGGCTGCCAACAGTCAGGATTTGGCCCAGAAGTTAATTGACAGCATGCCAAGGTGAATTGCTGAGGTCTTGAAAATGAAGGGCCAACATTGCAAATATTGACTCTTTGTGCATAAACTTAATGCAATTCTAAATAAAAGCCTTTGAAACTTATAAAATGCTTGTAATTACAATTCAGTATACCATAGAAACATCTTACAAAAAGATCTAAAAACACAGAAGCAGCAAACTTTGTGAAAACCAATACTTGTGTCATTCTGAAAACGTTTGGCCACAACCATTAAAGATCAAGTAGTCCCTGTTAGAATAGGTTACTGTATAGGGGATTACAATATTGACTAAAGAATGTTAACATCTTGAAGCACATTTGACTGGTTCAGTTTATCATCCAATTAATACTTAAACTGGGGAATTTTAAGACATAAATATACAGAAATTAAGTCCTAGGTGCAAAAAATTAAGCCTAAAGAAATGCAAGGCAAAATAAAAATTCAATGGCCAAAATGGAAACCTTATAAACAGAGCAAGAGACATTGGAATTGTCAATTACATGATAGAAGCCTATATGATTAGAAACTTGGATTCTGGAATAAAAATCCACCTTTCAACAAGACAAGAGCTCCTGTCACACTTGCAATGTAGGTCAACTAAAAGCCAAACCAACTTTGAAAAATTTAAAATGGCCCAAATTTATGTAGATATCAGCTACTCTAATGGAAATTGCCACTCCAAACATAAATATGGAAGTTCAACTGGTCCTGAATGCAAATGTACTTTGAAGAAAATATTAAAGTGTAACATATTGTGGGTCATCAGAAAAATCATTGTGTAAAGACTACATTAAAACTTAACTCCTTACACAAAACTCAAATACAGCAAATGATCAGCTCCAGCGAGTCTGCAAACACACCTAGCATGTACCCAATTTTCTGAATGCATTTAGTATGAGGGTTAGGGAAGCTGTCTTGTGTGCGCCTTGCACTTGCTGCTGCTCAGAAATGTGCTGCTCGTTTGGATGTTTAGCCACCATGACACATTCAATTCTAATTCTAAAGTTACATAAATTACATAAACCACCCAATGAACAACCTCAGGATACTTGCTAGGCATGCAGAATTAGTTGACTGCAAATCATGTCCTAAATCACAGCCTCTTGGCCCACATGAAAAAGAGGTTAAGGCAACATGACACTTGGCATAGAATGCACCTTCTTTCCTTCAGAGCTTCACTGAAGCTTCTATAGTACTAGGGTGTTGTACCGTGTTAGCCATTATGAATGTAGAGAAAAGCCAAGCAAAATTACACCTTTTATTGGCTAACTAAAAAGATTACAATATGCAAGCTTTCAAGGCAACTCAGGCCCCTTCTTCAGGCAAGATGTAAAGCTTCTACAATTAATTGTAGCACAGATATGTGTTACACTCTTGTGCTTGCTTTAGTAAGAATCCTGAGCAGTTGGTTACTGGTCTGAAAACAAACCTTAATTGAAGAAACTGAAAATCCCTACCAGGTTGACATGAATTGTGATTAGATTTTTTGAAAACACATTTATTATGGACTAGAAAAAGATTAAAAAGTATGTCAACATAACAGGAGTTTTTAGTGTATAAAATCTACCTGAATTAAGCTAGATGAAATACACAACAGTGCTAACAAAAAGTGAAAAAAATAAATTAAAAAAAACACGTAGGCCTAATAGTGGAAAGATGACTGAAAAAATGGCACCTCTGATTCAAAAGATACCATACTTTGATTTTTTTGTTACTACTCTGCCCTAACTATAAACTAAGAAAAGACTCATGCCTGTATTTTTAAAGCTACCAAAGTACCATTAGTTAACTATGCATTTAAATGAAATGAACATTAAATTTCATTTAAGGGCACAATTTCTAAACCAGCTTTCTATTATACGGCTGCAGAATGCCAGACTGAACTATGACAGAAGCCAACCTTGGATGAGTGCACCAAACCACACAGGAACAGGAATGGCAAGCTACAGGATGTATATCTTCGGAATACAGATGGAATCCGTCGTTAGAGAAAAAATATTAACATGGGAAGAACACAAAGACAGCAAATAAAGTTTGAACCCAGAACCCTGCACTTCAAATGATATCACAATACCAATAATCAGAAACAACAGTACAGATTCATTTTTGCAATGGGAAATCACACCCTGTTTATGAAAAAAATCAGATTCTGAAAGTGTGCAAAGGGTAGTGAGTTGTCACTGTAACGAGAAAACTAGTTACTGTATTAACTAAATAACAGATTTTTCCGTGACCGTTTAGCATCACACTCGGGTTCTCCCGGAGCCACAGTCTATTCTTACTCTTCGGACCCAACAGTAGGCGGAACGCTAGTCTATCGTCTTCTCATGCTTAAGCGATACGAAAATGCTCACTCACGCCGGAGCAATCAACCTGGATGATCATCCTTTAAATCTTTTTGATCAAAAAAGCAACTTCTCTAAACATGTTAGTTAACACCATTTCGTTATTGAAAAAGATCTTTCTGGCGAACCTATTGCTAAAAGTGCTAATCTCGTGCTCAGGGGTCAAACTTGTAATTAGATTACAAGATGGTTTTTAGTTCGTAAACAAATACAAGATTCCAATCGAAAACAATCTTAACTATTTTTAATGTATATAACGCTAACACCAAATCAAAAAAGGAATTTAAGGGTTCTTAGATTGAACACTTCATTGACATAATAACGGTGTTCCTTCACCTTCACGGTCACGGTCTGAAAACAAATCAAAGGTTATTTAACAAATTATAAAAGTATTCGCTTCGACTGTGTCAAACAGAACGTTCTTGCCACTACCGTGGTACATAACGCAAAGGCCGCACCATCTGGGATGCTGAAAAGCCCTTGGTACTGCATAAATGTCACTGGAAAGGAGACTGTAGCTCCGAATGTACAGAGCAAAACCTAAAGAGGCAGGAACTCGGAGATTCAAAACAGAGAGTGGAAATTCCACCTAACGGGAGAGCATGAGCGATTAACTCTCACATAACTCACATTTTACTCCTCTCCCACACACCGAACCGAATCTATGTAGAGCCGCCATTTTCAAACTGCAACCCAAGGTCACTACTAACCCGGAAGTTTACTAATGTCGGGAGGCGGGGAAATGATATACATAATGATTATTCATCAAATGGGCGTGGTTAAGTGGTATAAACAGCACCGAAGAGAAAAACATGAATTAGTCGAGCTGCATTTCTTTCGTGGTGTTCTAAAAAATATATCACAGACGGAGGGAATCTTTAAACAAATACAAAGTCTGAAAAGATCTAAATTAGAGTATGCCGCCCTTATTTGGGGTGTTCATAAGAAATTCAGTGATTTACTTCATGAGGTAGAAGTACATAATAAACAAGAATAGTTGACTCAAATATTTGAAATTTTAAAATGTATGTTTCAGTTTAAATGTTTAAACGCTAAACTTCTCGATTGTAATAGAAATATGTAATATTTCAACCATCTGGAAGTGTCTCTTAAAGGGTTAAGACTACCAGAAAAGAATAAAATATCAAAATATCGTAATAGCATAAAACGACACTCCACGTGCCCGAATTATCAAAGCCCATTTTTTCGATTTTATAAAAAGTAGTAACTTTGAACCTTGTATTGCATTAAAGAGTAAAGCCTTGAGGCCAGCTGATGTGGCAATACACAACTTCAAGTCCTTCTGGTTATATTTACTGTACACACCTTTTGGTTTAGTTAACTTCACGGCCTTAATTTCCTGCACAAAATATGGTCCAAAATGTTCTAGAAATTAGTTTTTTTTTCTTTTGGTGTCTAGAGGGCCAATAATAGAAGGACAATTAGTCAAGATAAGTCAAACAGTGTATCATATGTGGGGGTTTTCTCTTACATGTGAGTCAGGAGGCATGGGACAAAAAACTGAAATGATTTTCAAACGATCATAAGTCATTTTCATGAACACAATAAAATTAACTTTCTTTTAGTGGCTGAGTATCAGAAGTAAATGGTCAGTACCTCATGGTCTCCAGCTCATGCAATACCAGTGTGCAAAGGGACCCACTGCTCCTACCTCTCCCCACTGGTCTTCAGTGTTATGTACGTATAACATTATACTGCAAACTCTGTGGGGAAAACAATCCCCACACTCTACATATCTATATATGTATAACATTGTGTTTAAAACTCTCCTAACCCCCAAATACCTAGCCCTCCAGCCTTTGATTAAGAAATTGTGTGAAACTACAATTTAATAGGAAACATTTGGATCCCAAGTTCTCAAAGAAAGATGGTTCATGCTTTCTTACAAAACACAGCACCCAGATGGACAACCCTTAGCATTTTATCTATATAGAATGAATTATGTATACAGTGGAATGCAAAAGTATTCAATCCCCTTGAAAGTCATCAAAATTTTCTGCATGACAAAAGATTTACCCATTCAGTATTTGTAATGTGAACTCTTATGGTGTAACAATAGGTTTCCAAAGTCAAAATAAACCATTTTCTAAAGATATTTAACTGAAGACAAAAAAAAAACAAACAAAAGTTACCGTTTGCATAAGTATTTAAACCTCTGTGCTTTAAAAACCCCTTGTTTACACAAATGACACAAAGGTGACAGTCACTTGATGATAATTAAGCATATTTACAGTAGGTACTACTTGTGAGTATTTTATATGTTTTTGGATATAAAAAGCACACCCTGTAATTTGAAAACTGCTGTCCAGAGGTGCCATCTCACCAACCTAGAGGATCTCTATCAATTCTGCCAAGAAGAATGGGAAAGAATCACTCCTGAACAATGTGCAAAACTGGTATATACTTAGCCCAAATAATTAAGGCTGTTGTTAAGAATTAATGCTATTATTAAGGGTTCTTGACAAAGTATTAATGTGTAGGGCTTGAATACTTATGCAAACACTAACATGAGTTTTTCTTCTTCATTTAAATATTGACAGAAAACGGTTTATTTTGACTTTGGAAATATATTATTACAGTATTATAGTTACACATTAAAATACTGAATGAATAAAAATGTGTACAACTTGTTTGTCAGGCAGAAAATTTCTCTTTTAAGGGGATTGAATACTTTTGCACACCACTATGTTTTGGTGAAAAGGAAAGATACATCCCTTATATAGTTTCTAGCACCATTCGGCATGTTTTGAGTTTGTCCTTGAGTTGGTAATTTTGGCAGCACCTGCTCTGCTCACAAGCTTAAAAACTGAACTTGCATCTCTTGCTTTGTGCATTAGCATATCATCCTTTCTACTGACATCCATTCAGCATGGCTACTTTTGTCCTGCCTTTCTCCAGTACTACACGGATAGGCTCTGGTGTCCTGCAACTATATATGGAGAAAAAAAGTAAACATAAAGTGACAAGGTGAAGCATAGTATTGCAATGATTAGCGCTACCTCCTTGCAGATTGTCTTAGATTTAAATCCCACACTTACTCGTTTTATGTTAGGATCTTCCCTCCATGTCAGCTTCCACATAACGTAAGACTTGCAGGTTGGGTTAAATGGGGATTCTAAAAATTATTCAGTGTGCGTGAATGGGGTCTGTGGTATTTTAAAAACCTATTCAAGGGTGCAACACTGTTTGTCAACATCCCTCTGGTATGGCTCCCATTTGGATACCCACAGGTCCACATGAGAATCTGAGTTTGTTGGGGTCCTTGGGTACTGGGTACTGTTAGAGTAGGGGTACTCAACTTCATTACACCAGAAGTACTCCCGGGTATGGCTTAAAAGGAGATCCTTCACCTCTCTCAGGGAGTCCGAGTTGGGAGTGAAGACAGACAAACCTCGCCTGGAGAGGAAGGAAGGAAAAACAGATAGATTTAGGATTGGGAAGTGCTGTGCTGTACTGTACTCTTCTGTGCTGGACTGATTTCAGATCTGTCAAAGATGCTTTGTTAAATAAATTAAACTTCGTATTAACCCTGGACTGTATGTTGGCAGTTGTGTCGGGTTTGGGGTTCAGGTACAGCCCCGAGTGGTCACATCATGAAATCAGAAACTGAACTTGAGTGTAAAGGGGAAAATGTGCGAGTTCATTACCCTCACGTCCAGACTCGGACTCACAATCGCACGTAAGTATTAACTTGACAGATTATTCTTACGAATTTCGGAAGAAAACTGGATTGCAAGCAGTGTAGGCCTACTGTTCGAGAGTGGATGGTTTCTAGTAAACGTTACCAGAGGACCTAACCCAACATGGAGCGCAAGTTTATAGCCGGGTACATTCACGCACATTCATATACATAATTTTAAATAAACACGCACTGCTGCTGCACTGACACTGTCCCTCATTCTGCTGCGTGGTACATCTCTAGTAACGTGATGTTGCAAAATGTTATGTTTACGTTGCTTACTAGTTTCACTGTTTTACGTCATACCCACATACATACAGAGACAACCGAATTAATACATGTAAAATGTCCCCTCCCTCTTATTAATATTCATAAGTGGAGGGCACCATTTCCGCTCTGCCCTACACATTTGAATACCTCGTGTTACTTTAGTACAGAGGAAGGTCAAGCTTTAAGTGTTACAATTATGTCGGATTTCAGTGACTTTTCATCTTCGAGCATATCAGAGAAAGCTGAGGCGTCGGAGCTGCAGAGGTTGATCGCCATCGAACAACAAAAGGCACAGTTTCAGGCACAGGTGAGCTACTTTTGGGGTTCAAGGCACTCTTCTGATAGTTGAATGAGTACTGCTGGGTACTGTATAGTTTAAGTAAAGACTGTGAAAAACAGCATGCTCAGCGTATTATTCTACAAAATTTGTGAAATAGTGTTTATCAAAAAACAAAAATAAAAAAAAACCCTTATCTACGGAACGCCGTTTGGATCAGACATATTCCGGGTCACGTGGCTGAGATTAGGGGTTTATCAGGTTCAGTCGTGCCCATTGCAGCTGTAGGTTTATGTCAGTTTATCATCTCATTTTTTAACTAATTGGTCTTTTGTTCTTCTCTTATTCCGTTTAAAAAAAGCATGATAGTACGGATTTACATACACATGAAATTAAGTAATATTTGTATTTTCTACATCTTAACGAAATATTTAACTTGTTTTATTTTTCTGTCAAAAAGGACGTCCAAATAATGAAAATTAACGATTAGCGTAGTAGACACCAAAGAAGGGACACTGAAAGCTGAAAGGCTGCAGACACCTCATTGTCAATCAAAACACCTGGAAAAGCAGAATGAAAACCATGATGATGATAAAACACTTAAAAACAAACTCTAAATCACACAATGTAACATAAGCAAATTCCAATAATATATAAATAAAATACAGTATTTAGTAACTGCAGCTTGTAATTTCTGGCTTGACACCAAAACACTGAAACTTGAACTAATAGGTTGCTTAATTAAAAAGCAGTAGTCTAATTAAAATCAGAATAAAAATATGCAAGTGCAGTGGGCCCCTAGACTGAAGGTGTGAACCACTTGGTTAGAATGTGCTATGTTTAGATGGGTATTTTATTAATTTTGTCATCAAGGAACTCTGTATTGGGGTAAGCTGGTTCAATGTATTGATGTTATCAGTGTAATTCAGTACTGATCTGCATTTTTTTTTCACTAAACTCTTATATCTTTACCATGATATCTAGTCACAGCAGGCATGTTTATACCACATTTGGGTCTGGATAACATTAAATATTACCAATTAATCAATGTTAAGTTAAAAAAATAATGAAGATAGAAAAACAGGCACATGAAATGCAGAGGAGTACGTTTCAAAATGACATAATAATGTATACTGCAAAATCATTCAATCCATGACATATTACACAAAAATGCTTTGAGGAGCCACAGAATTGAACACAAACTGATTCAGGCTGACAGATCCAGAAGACACAGCCACAGTACAGATATTCACTAACTACAGAACAAAGGGTAATTATTTAAAGAGGAGGATGAAAAAGACAAGGCCTTAAGCACAATTTGAATGTAACCACCTGTTAACATTTATAAACATCCAAAAAAAGTTTTAAAGTACACTACATTCTGATTCATATCCACCTTGATAAAGTCCAAAAGTTTTTTCATTGTCCATGCTTTGTTTTCACTTATTGGATTTACTTCAGTGGATCTTATTTTGCTGATTTACCCTTTTTTCCTGAAAACATTTTTACAGACCAAACAAATAATACGTAAGATATCTCTTAATTATTAACAAAGCAGGCACTGGTTAAATACAACTGCATTTGATCTATAAATGTGCCTTTGAGTCACTATGATGAGTAATTTGCAAGCTTCAGTCCAACTTTTAACCTTTTAATAAAACAAAGTATTTTAAATATGTTTTAATCACTCTCATGCTTACTTTGAAATTGTGTTGTTTATATTTACAGAACTTTTTGTTTCTGACAGGTAAATGTAACTGTTAACATAAGAGTTTTGGAGAATAAAAGTGAAAAGATAACACTAAAAACGATTTTCACTTTAAAATGTGCCCTACACTTCAAATGTCTGTATGTATTACAGGTCATAATGTGTTCCCTTGTCTTTGAATAGTTATACAATGTACCCAAATAACAAAGATCTTAAAAAAAAAAAAAAAAAAAAAAAGAAAAGCAAAAGAAACAAAGTAGTAGGATTAATCACCGCTGTAACAAAACGTTTGGTGAAAGGTACTATGTAAAATTTTACATGTGGACAAATTTGTTGGTAACCCTCCATTGAGAAACCTTCCAGTTGTCTCTGAAATAACTTGAAACTGACAAAAGTAATTAGCACCCATTATTGTTTATTCCTTATTTAATAACAATCAGACTTTGCTTTAGAGTTTTCGTTCAACAGAATATTTAAAAAAATAACACAAATAAAAATGGCATAGACAAAGATGATGGGACCCCTAATATAATATTTTTTGCACAACCTTTAGAGGCAATCATTGCAGTTCTGTAGCTCTCAATGAGACAGCTGCACCTGTCGACAGGTAGTTTGGCCCACTCTTCCTGAGCAAACTACTCCAGCTGTGTCAGGTTTGAAGTGTGCCTTCTCCAGAGCACAGTTCAGTTCTTTCTATAGATGTTCAATGGGATTCAAATTAGGTTTCATAGAAGGCTACTTCAGAATAGTCTAATGTTTTGTTCTTAGCCATTCTTGGATGCTTGTAGCTGGGTATTTTGAGTCTTTACCCTGTTGGAGGAAGACGTGACCTGCAACTGAGACTGAGTTTTCTGACACTGGGCAGTATGTTTCACTCTAGAATGTCCTGATAATCTTGAAGTTTCATTGTCCTCTGCACAGACCCAAGGCATCTCATGCCAGATGCAGCAAAGCAGCCTCAGAACATAACCATGCCTCCTCTAAGTTTGATGGTAGTTAGGGTTTTATTTTATTTGCAAGGTTATTTTTTTCACATGTGGACATAGAGCTGATGTGACTTGCTGAAAAGCTCCAGTTTTGTCTCGTTTGTCTAAAGGAGATTCTAGCCTCTCAAAGGCATTAAGGCTTGTCAATGTGCATTTTAGCAAATTCCAGTCTGGCTTTTTTATGTTCTCCTTTCAACTCTTGTGTCTTTTTTCCATTGAGCCCATTGTCACTCAAAAAGTGACAGATGTTGCAGTCAGACAATGATGGACCTTGGAGTTCATCTTGTATCTCTTTGGAAGTTGTCCATGGCTTTTGGTGTACCATTGCCCAGGGCTGTGGAGTCGATAGATAAATCCTTCGACTCTTACTCCTTAGTTTCTGGTACTTCTGACTCTGACCCCGACTCCTCTGTATTTAATATGCTAATGTATTTTCCATGTTGATTAAAGGAAGGCAACATACACGTCCTTCAACCACAGAACTACTGGCTAGGAAGCTGACTCTACCGTATTGGCCAGTTTAAACAAAAGACAAGAACCCCATAACATACAGCAGGCCATAGCACACATATCAACCTACATCGTTACACTTGTTTACACTCAAATTAACTTGTTAAAACACATTATATCTGAAATAAAATGAAAACACTTTTTTTAATGTAGCATAATCCAGATTACAATATGTGAACATCAGGTTGTATAATAGCTCAGCTGAACTTCACACTAGTAGTAACACAACTATGCACTGGGCTTTATTCTTACATCAGAAAAGTACTTAATTATGAGTATTGTTTGTGAAATGGGACATTTGAACTTGCTGTATTTTTTTCATTAGAATTTAAATTTATTAGGAGTTGGAGTTGGTACATTTTTGCCGACTCCAGGTACCCAAAATTGTCTCTGACTCCTCGACTCCACAGCCCTGCCATTGCCACTATCCTTTTGCCTATTCTGGGGTTGATTTTCCTCTTGTGCTCATGTCCAGGGAGGTTGGCTACTGTCCCATGGACCTTAAACTACATAGTAATATTTGCAACTGTTGTCACAGGAACTTCAAGCTGCTTGGAGATGGTTTGATAGCCTTTGACTTCTGCTTGTGTGACTCTTTCTGATCTCCTCAGACAACTCTCTCGTTTGCTTTCTCTGTCCATATTCAGTGTGGGATACACAATGATACCAAACAGCAGAGTGAAGTAGTTGTTTAACTGCCCAAAGACAATGCAGGTTAGGATGATTGGCAAATCTAAAATTGGTCACATTGTTTGAGCCAGTGTAGGTGTACATGAATGATTGTTCCCTAGGATGAACTGGCACTCTGTCCAAAGATGTTTTATTCTTTGTGCTCAGTGTTGCCAGGATTGGTTCTAGCCCCCATGAGCCTGCCTTGGACTGAGAAGGTCTGAGAATAACTAACAAACTGTTTGCTGCCAGGAATAAGTTAGAATCTCTATATGAGATGAGTATAATGAAATCAAAATTTTAAGCCAAAAAGTGATTGGCCCTTAACATTAGACTTTAGATCCCAGGGTAACAGTTAAGTCCTCATCTTTGACTCACTGTATGACCAGGAAAATGTCACTTAACATTTTTTTTGTATTACAATACATTGTGTTACAATTGTGATACAATACCTATAAATTGCATGTTTCATATTAGGCCTTTTCTTAATTGTGAAAACCAAATTGACCCTAATAATGGACTTAAATGTTGACAGAGCATTTAGAACATCAATGTCTGCAGTATGCCATCTGTTAGAATAGTTTTGTAGGTCAAAATAAAATAAATTGCTACTACATTCACGTAAATATGCCTTGCTGCATAGATTCCTATCCCTATACATGATAGGACAAAATGGAAAAGAAAATCCTGTCAGTTGTTCGTTGTATGTTAATGACACAGCACTATGAAAAGCAGTGCAATACCTTATTGTATTGAGCACACCTTACTGCACACCTTTGCCAGATGATTATGAAGGAGCAGAACTGTTATCTAGCCAACATTAATGATGTGAATGTGGCCAAGTTAGACACCAATATCCATCCATTATCCAACCTCTATATCCTAACTACAGGGTCACGGGGGTCTGTTGGAGCCAATCCCAGCCAACACAGGGCGCAAGGCAGGAAACAAGCCCTGCGCAGGGCGCACACACACACACACACCAAGCACGCACTAGGGACAATTTAGAATCGCCAATCCACCTAACCTGCATATCTTTGGACTGTGGGAGGAAACCGGAGCACCTGGAGGAAACCCACACAGACACGGGGAGAACATGCAAACTCCACGCAAGGAGGACCCGGAAGTGAACCCAGGTCTCCTAACTGTGAGGCAGCAGCGCTACCCACTGCGCCACCGTGCCACCAGAGAGCAATATGAAAACTCCAATACTGCTGCAAAGTAGCAGGGTTTAGATGTTACAAGTAGAGTGAGCTGAAATATGGATCCTAACTTCTGGTTCCTGTGTGTGTGTTTCCTCATGTGAGGCATAACATCAACAAGCAGAACTTTAAAATTATTTTTTTTGAAGAAAGAAATGTATAGTTTTATACTTGTATTGAACAATCAAAATTTAAGAAGTGCATCTGTGTTGTGTAGTGGAGTTGCTGTCTCCTCTGTAACTTGGAGAAATGAGGTTAGAATCTTTTGCCATCTGGCTTCTCAAGTTGAAAGGGAGTAAAAGATTCCAATTAGCATCGGCACTCTGCAGAAGAGCACATCATTAAAGACTGCTCTGTCTCCTGAGAAATCTGTTTCTTTAACTACAAAAGAAGATTCCCAACAAAATTATTGAATAGTATGTTCATGGAAGTGACCAATAAATTGGGAGAAGTTAAATAACCAATCAGTACTTTCTTCTTAAAATTTTAAATTCAAAGTAAAAAAAAAAATTCCCACGAATATAACCACTTCTGAGACGTTTGTCTTTACACCACCAGAAAGCTAGTGGCTTCAGAATATTGGTGGCTGTGCTGTTGCTGTTTAGCACTTCCATCATCAGCAGATTTACTGTATGTGAGTAAACTATTGCTTGTAATTGCACTTTTTATTGAAAAACATTAGAATCCCAAAGTGGTTTGATTTAAAGACACAACTTTTGTTTAACTAGGCTGGTGAAGTCTAAAAAGTCAGAAAATATACACATGGTGTAACATTCAGTTGCATTTGGGAGCTTAGTTAACTGTTTTGAAAATTGGTGCTTTTTCATTATTTAATCAAAGTCACTTGTATTTATTAAATATTTTTGTGACAATTAGTAATATGTAGTAGTGACAATAATAGAAGAATAATTACATTTATTAGTAGAGCACATAAAGTACATGATTGCTAATGACATTTTACAGTATAATGTAGTTAAAATATGACCCCAAATACAGTATACAATAATCCCTCCTCCATCGCGGGGGTTGCGTTCCAGAGCCACCCGCGAAATAAGAAAATCCGCGAAGTAGAAACCATATGTTTATATGGTTATTTTTATATATTTTAAGCCTTTATAAACTCTCCCACACTATTATAAACATTTCACGCACAATTATACAGCATAAACCCTTTGTATTCTCTTAGATATTAGGGAAGATTCGTTGAAATTATGTATGTAAACACAGTTTACATACAGTAAAACCTAAATATTATTTTAAAGATATCGAGCGTCTCCGATATCACATATGTTACAGCCATTACGACAGACAGGCCACCAGCAATAAATACGTACAATGCAAGAAAAATTGTATACAGTAAAATGTGTGTACAGTGACACTAAACTATGTACATGTAGTAAGTACTGTACGTAAATAATTAATTATGGTTACTCACCAACAATGACACGACAACTTGTCCAATAACGATGAGTTTAATTTTACTGCACTACAAAGGATAGCGTTACAGCTCTTCTAAAGGAGCCTCTTCAGGCGACTGTTTAGCACCGCCGTTGTACTTCTTCCATCACTCTTCAATCCAAATCCCTAAAGCAGATTCCATCCAGACTACTGCCTTATCACGTCCACTTGCAACTCGTTTTGCACCCTGGTTAAAGGACACTGCGGCCGTAGATCTTATATGCTTTTCCTCCTTTTTAAATAAAAAGAATCGCGGACTCATTTATGCTGTAATGGTGTCCTGCAGCGGTGTAGCTGTTTCCTTCCTTCAACATATCCAAAACTTTTACCTTTTCTGCAATCATTTGCATCTTCTGTTGGAGCTTGGACACGGCTCCTGCAGCAGTAACAGTAACGTGCGTTAATGATGAATGAGTGAGATTAGACTTCCTGGTTAATGCAGCACTCCGTCGCTGAGCCAATCAGCAGCACACAGGAACTTAACCGAAGGCTCTGATTGGGTAGCTTCTCAGCCATCCGCCAATAGCGTCCCTTGTTTGAATTCAAAGGCGTCCCTTGTTTGAATTCAAATGGGCAAATCAACTGAGGAAGCACACGTACTGTAGACCGCAGACATCCGCGAAGCAGTGAAAAATCCGCGATATATATTCACATATGCTTTCATTTAAAATCCGCGATGGAGTGAAGCCGCGAAAGACGAAGCGCGATATAGCGAGGGATCACTGTATTTATAATCCTTCATTTTTTCACATTTTATGTTGTATCCTTATGCTAAAATTGTTTAAATTTCTTTTTTCCCCCATCAAACAACACTCAGTACCGAAGAATGACCTAAGTTTGGAAATTAGTGCAAATTTACAGAAAAGAGTACATTTTCCAACTCCACTGATGTCAAAATTGCATGGATTGATTTGCAATTCTTATTTGGCAAAATTGTCTTTTTAGTGTGTGTGTGTGTGTGTGTGTGTCTCAGTCTCATATGGGTTGTGGAGAATCAGCCTCAGCACAGACAGACACTGAGACACACAATTTCCAAAAGCACACACAATTTATTTTTCTTTTGCCTTTTACACAGCACACAATGCACAACCCACCAGCACTATTGCTCGCAGTCCTTTTCTTTCTTTTCTTCTCTTTTCCTCTATTCTTTCACCACCTCCACTCCTGTCCAGGCGCCCCCCCCGGTGGTGGCCACAGGCCCCAACAGGGTTGAACTTCCAAGCTCCAAGCCCATGGCCCCGCTGCAATCCAGGGGGGCTGCCCTCTTGCATCCCGGAGATGATATTACCCCTCACCCGGTCCTTCCCTTCTCCAGGCATCCCGATGGGGCTGGGTCCCCGGTCGTCTGCCACAGGGTGTTTTGGTAAAGTCATAGTGAGTAATAGGCAACTAGAACCTGTAGTCTCTGTGCTTGGTTTCAGAATTTTTGAAGAGCTACCTTTTAATTTTTTATTTTTTTTAAACTACTGGTCATCAAATAAAAATGTTAAAAACATTTTTTTATTTTGATGATTTCTGCTTTGAATTTCATTATTTTCTCTTATACATTGGCATTCTTAAATAGTAGTAGGTCCCTAGCAGCAGAAGCTTATGCCAAGAAACACAAATTAGCTTCTCAACATCACTTATTTTACATTATTGTAGTTAGTGGGCAGTTAATGAAAAAAGAGCAAGAATACAAATTCACATTTGCCAAGATTTAATGTGTGATTATGTGCAATATTGCCTAATTTTCTCCTGCATGAAAGGCTCATTTTGTTTTCTTTCTTTCCTGCAGGTTCATAATTTCACAGATGTATGCTGGGATAAGTGTGTGGATAAGCCCAGCTCTAAACTGGACTCTAGGACTGAAGGCTGTCTCACCAGTTGTGTGGAAAGGTTTATTGACACAACCTTGACTATTACTAACCGTTTTACCCAGATGATACAGAAGGGGACGCATTGACGCTGGTCTTTTGTGTGTGGACTGCTGCAGTTCTGCTGTTATCCATTCTGCAAATGATGATGATAATTACAACATATGACTTCATATTCAGTGTTCTTTCTTTGCTTTAGTCATTCGTGAAAAAGGATGTTGACAGACTATATTTGGGGTCAAAATGCTTATTTAACACAATTTTCAGTTTCATAATGGACACATTTTATAAATAAACATTCATATGGGATTTTATTGGTAAATGAATACAGTTCCTGGAAATGTAATTATAAAAATAGTAAATATTAGCAAATGATCTTATTAATGTGCACTCTGTAATAAATGCAGCACCAGTAAATCCATAAAGTTGTTTTTTTTATGTCATTCATAATATATGCAAAAGGACATCCATTACAATGGAATTTGTTTGATATATTTCAGCACTCCAGGCAAAAATTCACGTCAACAAGCCAGTGGCTCCTAAAAGAAAAAAATTAGGAGCCAGTAGCTTTGATTTAAGTGTCAAATAATCAAATGTGTAAAATTTTAATCTTTCAATCTCTTACCTTTCTAACTTCCATGTATATGAGCCTAATTCTTTTCCTTCTCCTGCACAGTGCATCCTTTCATCGTGCTTTTGTGTCCATCTTGATGATTTGGGTAACTGAATGTCATTATAACTTCAAACTACGTATAGTCATTAAGATACATGTATTTTATTCAGGCTCTGAGTCTGTGTCAGAGGGCCGTCCAGTGTTATTTGGTCTTCTTTTAATCATGTTTGAAATGAGCCAGCAATTGGCTCAGGGTCAAAGTGCTCAGATGATGGGCCCTCTGTGCTGATCCTGACTAAATCCTACAAAGTTGAGAAGTGAGTTTAGCACTTTTGATTTTATTCTGCTTTGTGCTGAAAAGCCACAGTCACGCTGAGCTGCTAAAATAGACACACCCAGTGTGATCGCTACAATATTGTGTAAGACTGACAATATTGCACAGAAAGACTCCCCACGAGCTGTTATAAGACTTGTCTGAGAATTTGCTTTTAATCAGACTTTTTTAGCAATCTGCATTCCATTTGTACAGCCCTGAGATCACAAGCGTTCTTCAAGAATTTAAATCATCTGGCCATGAATCATGATAGAAGAATGAGAAGCAACAAATGACTGCAGATCCATGTGAGCTTCCTTGCTGTGTATAACCCCTCATATTTTCAAACCGGCTTTCCAGTTCCATGACTGTAACCTCAATAGTTTTCTCAACTTGCAATTGAAGGTGATCTCCAAAGTTGGAGAAACTTGAGCGTATGAGTTGGATATTCTGAAAGGTGATGCCTGTATTGGTATTACTCACTAACTCTCTCCATTTTTTAGTTTTCAGTCTGTCTGAGATGTTTGTTATCATGGGGCACCACATTATTATGCTGAACAACTGATTCTAGCCTAGTGTGCTGTGAAACTTTTGCAACTTTCCATACCTTAATGGTCTATCTGACATGTCCTTGAATGTGAGAACACAACTGTTAATAGCAAAGGCAACATCAAATAATTGTTCTGATGTGTGCAATCTCTCCATTTTCTGTGCAATGTGCTTTCCTCTCCCTTTAATGTCAGTGAGTGTTTTTTAAGCTTGCAACCAGGGGTTCCATATAGTGATGCCCAGTAAATATGGGGCAACCAACACTGGATCTTCACTTCAGAAGATGTGTGAATAGAACAGCCTACTTCCACGCCGATTGCTCTCAGCTCACACTTGCTTTTGGGGCTAGTATGTTTTCCATATCAGCTGTAGTAAGTCATAGACTTTTTCAACCATTAGCTGTTCAGTGTTCATTTTGAAAACAGAACACTGGGGGCACTTATGTCTATTGTAAAGGCCTAGCCAAGGAAATGAAGTGTCTCTTTGAATGGATGGGACAGTGGGGTATAGTAGAAATGAAAGTGATATAGAAGATTTCCTTCAATCTTTTTAAATAATCTTTGGAAAAATGTATAATTCCAGTATTCATCATGCAGGAAATGAGTGTCCCCCAGTAAATGGGACAGAAGGCCACAGTAGACATGAAAGTGATTTAAAAGACTTTCTAAAAATGTTTAAAATACATTTTAAACAATTTCAGGTGCCAAGTGTAAACAGAAGAGCATTTCAATGACAAAGGTTCAGCTGTGGAAATGAATGTCTCTTCCAGTGAATGGGCAGAAGAGACACGTTAAATATGAAATTGGTATAGAAAACTGTCTACAGTCTTTTAAAATACATTTTGAACAATTTTAGCTATATAGTGTTCATCTTGCAGGCAGCTTACATGGGGCACACATTTCTACAGCAAAGGCTCAGCTGTGGAAATGAGTGTCCCCTCTGGTGGAAGGGATGGAGGTACATAGTAGATATGAACATGCTACAGAAGACTGCCTGATAGGCTTATTAAGGATACTGTGCACCATTTTAACTATCCAGTGTTCATTTTGCAAGGGGCGCAGCAGATAAAGATTACCATTTAATGCTTTCTCCAAGTTTTTTTAAGAACATTTGATCATCTGCCATGATCAACTGTGCATGAAATATACAAGATAAAGAGTTTTATAGGATAATGACACCTGCTATTAAAATGAGATCCTCTTCCAATTTACAAGGGTGATCATGACAGTCAAGGTATTTTTTTTATGAATGAGATAAGAGAAGAGAAAGAGAGAGAGGAAAGGTTGGATGATGTGGAGATAGTGAACCAGGAAGTGAAATGGATTAGCAAGGAGGAGATAAGGAAAGCTATGAAGAGGATGAAGAATGGGAAGGTTGTTGGTCCAGATGTCATATCTGTGGAAGCATGGAGGTAGTTAGGAGAGGTGGCAGTGGAGTTTATAACCAGATTGTTTAATTATCTTAGCATGCACAACAGGGGACCTTCATGATGGGAAGATGCATTTCTAATATTTTTCATGTCTTTCTTGCATGTTGATAACCTGTTGCATATCCAGCCCTTCGATCATCATTTTGGCACAAGTCTACCAAGCCTCTCCTTGAAATTTACCATTTGGGATACATGGCCACTGTGTCAGCTGCAGTGTACAGTTAGCAAAATCTGTCAATTTCAAGTATAATCCAGCCTTTAGTAGAATGCAATTCAAGAATCTCCAAGGGTTAAAGATCTTTTATCAACCTGCTGTGATTTTAATCGGCTGAAGGAAGACCAGAAAAAAGATTTCCAAAAAATTTGGAGCTATAATGAATACAATTCTGCGGTGGGTTGGCACCCTGCCCAGGATTGTTTCCTGCCTTGTGCCCTGTGTTGGCTGGGATTGGCTCCAGCAGACCCCCGTGACCCTGTGTTCGGATTCAGCGGGTTAGAAAATGGATGGATGGATGAATACAATTTAATCATTGGAGAAATAGGTTGCTTCCTTTTCCTCCTAAATTAATCGATTTAGATGACTGCAGCCAGAAAAAAAATCCATCTTATCAGGATTCTAGAAAATGCAGTGTTGGTGAATCTATTCAATCCTTAAAAAAAACTATGGTCTGACATTTGTTCTTGGTTGGCACTGCTTCACTTTTGTAATAGAGAGCCCGGTTGTTGGAGATATACATTTGATATTCTACACATCCAAAGTGTCTGATAATGAACGTCCTTACTAATTAAGACCACCAGTTAATTCTTGAAGAGATTTGAAAAAAAATCCAAATTGAACCTTTTTCATCATTAAGGTCATCATTTCCACTTTCTGCCCATTTGAGTAGGAATCCGACTCCCTTTTTGAAATGAACTAATTTGCAGCCATTTCACACATACCCAGCCTATCTTAAACTTTATCTTAAGCCACAGAAGCTATTGATAATTTCTTGTTTGTTGGCAGCTCCATTCTATGATGACAACTACACGTTTCTTCCTTCAATAAACTTATGTTTTCCCAGAGTTTTCAATGGGATATGACTTGCCTGTGCTTCTGACTCCTCTTTCACATTCTTCATAGAGCTTTTACCTACTTGACTCTAAGAGGATAAACTGTTATTTCTTCCTTTACTGTTAATTAATTTATGCATTGGCAATAAAATATAAGCTCCTTACCCCTTATATAGTGTGGCCACCAGGAGGCACCAGAAAGCCCCAAACCCAAGACATAGTACAACACCAAACATTATATGAATAAAATAACAGGCATTTATTTACACCAAGCATCTTTCCAATAATTACCTCTCCAAAATAAGCCAGAATTATACAAAGCAAATAAATTTTTCATCCTTCTCCACCTCCTGCTGAGTGTTGCCCACTGCCTCCCAACTCTGATTCAACTCAAGAGAGGCAGTGAGCTTCCTTTTAAACCAGACCCTGGAACTGTTTCCAGTCTCCTGTCCAGGTCATCATAACATTTCCAGGTTGTGTGGAAACCAGAGTACTCCTCCCCCAGAAGCTCCCTCTGGTGGTCACCAAAGACCCAAACAGGGCTACATTTCCAGACTCCAACTCCCATGCCACCATGTGGTTGTGTTGATTAGGTTTAACTTTGAAGGACATTGCCACCTGTTGTTTGGGGGAATGATTTTCTCCCATTGAGCCTGTTCGCCATTATGACCTCCTGGCTGTGCTTGAATACTTCCTTTATCCCGGCCAGGATTCCTGTCCTTCCTCTCTGGCACTTACAATAGCTACTTGATTCCAAGGAGGGATGCTGTTCAGACTTTTTCACTCTTATATTGTTGATTTAATAATTTTTAATATGTTCATTGGTGGGGTGGCACAGTGGCACAGTGGTAGCGCTGCTGCCTCGCAGTTAGGAGACCCGGGTTCGCTTCCCGGGTCCTCCCTGCGTGGAGTTGGAAAATGGATGGATGGATGGATGTTCATTGGTTTGTTTTATTTCAACATTCGGGGAACTATTAAGGCCTGCTCTTATAGGAATCTGTCAAGTCGTCATGTTCCATCCATCCATCCATTTTCCAACCTGCTGAATCCGAACACAGGGTCATGGGGGTCTGCTTGAGCCAATCCCAGCCAACACAGGGCGCAAGGCAGGAAACCAATCCTGGGCAGGGTGCCAACCCACCGCAGAGTCGTCATGTTACTTGACTGAAGTACCAAATTCCTAATGTTCTCACTCTGACCTGAGTCTTCTTATAACTTCTCTTTATTAATATTACTTTTTTGGACTACATCTTGGTGGACCCTGAACATTTTTATCAGAGGCACATCCAAGGCTGACACAGGGATCACTATGGCAGCTTTGAGTATGGGATTTTGTTTTTCTTAGTGTTTTGTTTTTCTCTTGGTTTGACGCAGGCTTTAATTCGGTGGTAGAGATTGGAAGGGGAGAGAGGGGTTTTGTTGTTTATTATTAGATATTGCCTTTTGTATTGTGGGGGTGTTTTAACAGTTTTCTTGGAAGCTTTAGGAAGACATAACCTATAATCAATATGACACATGTTTGTGTGTGGGAGTGAGCTTGACATTTCACAGGAATGTCCTGATACTTGCTCTTTCTTCTGTACTTTACCTACCTTCTCTGTATTTTTCTTTCCTGATTCTAAATGACTAACCTTATACTCGTGTCTTGAAATATAAAGAGGACAGGTTTACTGAATTATGTGTGGCGTAAGAGGCTGGGTCTTGGCCTTTGTACGAGAAGCAAAATTCCTTGAAAAGATTCCTTCCAGACTTCGATGTAAAGAGATGTTCAGCCATTGTATCTGCTCCTGTTAGCTCCAGGAAGTATAGCGTATTGAGTCTAGTCCTTTGCCGACCATAAAGTTCCTGGATGTGTGCTCTGATAAATTTGGGAGATTCTGTTATGATACTGATACTGATGAAAAAAAATAAAATTCTACATTTCTGTGTCCCTTAATCAAGTTGCTCACTATGTAAATTCACAGCTGATTTGAATGTATTTGGCTCTTATTTTATGCTCAGCCCCAGTGTAAGATATTTTTGACATTTTTTCCTGATTTCCACTCTAGTACATATCTTGACTTCAAAATTGCTGGCACCTGCTCTGAATAGTAAAAGCATTAAATATGCCACTCTTTCAGACCATTGGGCCGTGTTGGATCATTTCCTATCACTGCTGCTCCCCAATTATGCACAGCAGTAGTGACTTAATAATCAATCCTTCAAGACCCAAGATTATATTCTTGATTTAAGTCTGTGTTAAAGATTTTTTTAGACGTTAATTCAAATTCTGTTGAGGCATGGATGGCAGTGAAGGGTACAATGTGTGATTTTACAATTGCATTTGCCTCTTGCCTGGCTTGCTCTTGCAAACAAAAAAAAATTCATGACTTAGACTTATATCAGCTCTGGAAGAAGTGTGACTCTGTGTGCTGAATTCAGAGTATAAACTGCAAATTACTGATTTAAGATAATTCAATGTAAATACAGCAACATTCTTTTGGCTTAAGGGTGAATCTCATACTCGAGGACATCAGTGGAAATTAAGGGAAAGTGAATTTACAGTAAAACTGGAGCCAGGAAGCATTTCTTTACACAAAGAGTTGTGTGGACTCTGCAACAAACTTCTGAGACATGTAGTTGAAGCAGAAACCTTAACCACCTCTAAGAAGAATCTAACTGAGATATTGGGGCTCTATTAGTTGAACAAACTGGCTTGATAGACTGAATGGTCTCTTCTCATTTCTAATAATAATAATAATAATAATAATAATAAATTTTATTTATATTGCGCTTTATATTTAACAATCTCAAAGTGCTACAAAATAAGAATAAATTAACAAACAAAATAATCTATAAAAATAATTTAACAAAATGTCTTTCTAAAAAGATAGGTGTAGCTGCTGAAATATATAAGGTGTCATCAGGCACGGGTAAGACGCGTGTCAAAAGAATTCTCAGAGTCCAGGAGTTCGTTTTAAAGGTATTTAGTGAAAGATAAAAGCAAATAGTCCACACAAGAATAAAAGAAAAAATAATTACACACGTAGAATAAAAGACAAAAAAAAGTAAAAAGTAAAAAGGTATCTTCTTTAAACTTAGCCTTTCTTGAAAGACTTTAGTTATTTCTATACTTAAAGATTCTTAATTTCTTCTTCTGTACGCCTTGGCGTACGGTGCGGTACTTAAGTAAATAAATTTTCTTTACTTGCTATTTCTCACATTCAAAGAGCCCGTAGGCCGGTTGGCACAGTGCAAGTGCTCAGGCACGGTGACGTGCGATCACGGTTAAAAACCGTATGCCTCTGCACCTTATACAAGGCAAGGCTATCACTAGCTGAATGACTAATAATGTTTACTCCAAGCTGTTAGAAATGGTAAGAATATACCACTGCGAATCTATTTACGGGGGTTATAGGAACTTCCCGTTATTTATGCATTGTCATCTAAGAAATATTCATGAGTCTTATAGAACAAGGAAAATGGCTCTTACAATAGGTTTTTAGGTTTTGTTTAAAAACATCAGTCGACTGTGGGGCTCTCAGGTAGTCAGGGAGAGAATTCCACAGCCTCGGCGCCACCGAAGAAAAGGCCCTATCACCCATACTGCTAAGCTTAGTTCTGGGAACCTGAAGAGTGTTAGTATGCACAGAACGGAGGGTGCATAAGGAAGTATGAGGGATAAATAGTTCCTGTAAATACAGGGGAGCATATCCATAGATGCACTGATGGGTAAGGAGGGAAACCTTGTACTCTATTCTAACTGGTGCAGGGAGCCAGTGAAGGGTTTTCAAGATAGGAATGATGTGGCTATGTTTTCGCACCCTCATCAGGATCCTGGCAGCACTGTCCTGAATGTACTGGAGTCTCTGGATACTCTTGCCAGGAATCCCAATGAGGAGCGCATTACAGTAATCCAGCCTGGATGAGACAAAGTCATGGACAAGCTTCTCTGCATCTGCCAGGGTAAGTGTTGGACGAAGTTTAGCAATGTTCCTGAGATGGTAAAAAAGATGACTTACAGAGATGTTTAATGTGGGTGTCAAAAGTGAGTTGAGAGTCCATTTTAACACCCAAATTGGTAACAAATGTAGAAAGAGGAATGCTTTGACCAGAGAAAGTGATACTGGTGATGGTAGAAGAACGAAGATGGTGTGGTTTGCCAACTAAAATGGCTTCTGTTTTAGATCTGTTCAGCTGAAGGAAATTAAGCCTCATCCATGCCTCTATTTCCTCCAAACAAATAGTCAGTGTAGATGTTGGCAGAGGAGCAGTAGAGGAGGTGGGGGTAGTCCTAAGATAAAGCTGAGTGTCATCGGCTTAGCAATGGAAAGATAGACCATGTCTGCCAATGACACTTCCAAGGGGGAGCATTTAAATGATGAAAAGGATGGGGCCCAACACAGAGCCCTGTGGAACACCACAGGTAACATTATGGGTGTGAGATTTTGCGCTGCCAAGGGCGGCATACTCAGTTCTACCGGTCAAATAAGATGTAAACCAATTGTAAACATTTCCTGAAAGTCCAATGGTATATTGCAGACGGTGAAGAAGAATATTATGATCAATTGTATCAAAAGCAGCTGTCAGGTCAAGGAGAACGAGTAAAGAAGGAGAACCAGTATCTGCTGACATCAATTATCAATTTCTCAGATTTCTTATGTTCTATGTTCACCAGAAAGCTAAATATGACATTCACTGCTCCTGCTCCAGGTATTATTGGTGTGGTGTAGGAGGTTTAAATAATTATTTTCTTTAACTTTTCATTCTGCCTTCCCACTATTTTATTTTTGCTGTGGATGCAGCATTACTACCATAATGCATTGGATGGTTGCTGGGGATAGAATTCCAGAAGTTGAGCTGCGTGATGTCACCTTTTTTTGCCAGCATTTTTGTAGCATGAAAATGTGAGCTTAAAGTTTAAGCGGACTTTTTCTATGCTAGGGACCAAATGAACTGCTAGCTCTTTGGTCTGGCATTTTAAATATATTTTTCTTTTCTGTCTTCTTTTATTCTGTGGCAGAGCAACTACCTGCATATGCAGGATCCTGGCTAGGATGCTTGCTGCTGTGAGAAAATGGCCTTGATTTCTATTGTTAAAAACAAATTTGGGATTCATACTAACAAGCCCCTATAGATTAATAATTTTTGTTCTGAATTATTTTATGAGAATTTCTAAGCCTTCTCTCTCCAATGTTTATTCCTTCTTTGAAAAAAAAAAGATAAGTTACACAGAAGATATTGCCATATTGGACTCTGCAGTCACTCAGTCTAATTCAAAGTCTTCACATCGGTCGTCTCTTGAAAATTTGAAATTCACTGCTCCTGCTCCAAGTATTATTGATGTGGTGTAGGGATAAAAACCCTGATGAATGTGCCTGGTACAAAGTTATTAGCTAAACTGTTGGTAAGAAGAGTCCAATATTCTATTCACAAATAAATAAACTCTGCTGAAACAAGCATTGTCTATTATGATGCAGATGAAGTTAACAGTTTTTTTAAACTTTAGATAAATTTAGCATTTTTGGTTGTCCGGAATATCAGATATTATTTCCATGTAATTATTATTCTGTTTTCGTTTCATGGGGATTCCATTTTGTTTTACGGTTGGTGTTACCATTTCGCGTGGGCATGGTTTCGGAAGCCACATTGTGTGACGTTTTATAATTCAGAGGTGTATTCCTGGTGGCATCCAAAGCTTGTGATTAGTAAGAAATGCTTGTATGCAATTTTGGTGTGCTTTCTGTTAAAAAAATATTAGTAATCCTCCTTTTGATTAAGAGTTAGGTTTATAGCATTTGTTTGGCAACAGATATATTGAAACTCTGTTTTTTGACTTTGCTTTCATTTATGGTTTACATTTCATCTCCTAGTCCATCTTTTAACTCTGATTGTCCAGACTGTCCACATTGGCAACTGTATGTGTCAAGTTATTCATATGATGGAAGTAGCTCCATCTGTATCCCAGCCAGAAGCCGTCCAGGCTCTGGATGCAGGGAAAGCTTTTGATCACATGGGACAGACCTTTTTGAGCGGGTCATGAATTCCATGGGCTTCAGAGAAGGCTCAATTGAATATGATGTAAGCACTATATTCTTCTCCTAAAACTGTTAATCTGTTTAATTCAGACATCCCATTAATTGCTGGTTCTAGACCAGTTTTTGCTCTGTATATGTAGTTATGCAGCATTTCCTGCCAGTCTTTACCAATTCAGTCAATTTGGCAATGAGATCTTCCCTTTACTCCCTACATTTCATGCAATTTAGTATTCAACAATACTAAAAATCCAAAACATTAAAATGTATAACCTAAATTTGTGAAACACTTATATTAAACCCCTTCTAAAACTCTATACCATTGTGTTGTCCACTGGTTCTTATTATCAGTTCTGCCATCTCAAAACTCCTAGTACGGTTTTATTACATACATATTTTCTGATATATTCCATCAGTATTTACATTTTTTTGTGCTATTTCAAATTTTCTGACATTTCTCCAATCCCTCAGTATTTGTCTTTTGCCGCATATATACCTATGTTTAGACCTTTACACTTTACCTTTGTCTCAGTTAAGGTTATTTTATATTGCAAATAAGCACTAAGTATTTCAACAAGACTTGTTGAAAAAAATTGTAATTGCTGCCAAAGGGGCTTCAACAAAGTACTGAATTAAAAAATCTCAATGATTACACAAATGAGAGATTTCAGTTTTTGATTTATAATAATTTTGCAAACCTTTCTGAAAACATATTTTTATTTTGGCATTATGGGTTATTGAGTGTAGATTGAGGGGAAAAAATGGCAAATTTATCCATTTAAAATTAAATCTATATCACAATAAAATGTGTGGAAAGTGAAGGGTGTGGAATACTTTATGAATCCACCTTGTGCATCTTGTAACATGCATAAGCTACAAGTGGGGCGAGATCTCTCTAAGAGAGTTACAAAAAAAGTTCAACATCTTGGGGTGGAAAGAATACTGAGTCTGACTCAAGAGCATTTTTATTGGACAGGAATGCAGCGTGATGTTGAACACTTTGTTACAAATGTACTGTACGTGAATGTCTCAAGAAGAGGCCAAATGCACCAATCCAAGCACTGTTACTGAAAATGATCCCAACATATCCCTTTGAACTAGTGTCCATTGACGCCCTGCATTCAGAGTCAAGTAAGCAGAGTTATTAATACATCTTAGTTATTCTGTATCAGTATACTTGATTTGTGCAGGCCTATGTAACCAAGGACAAATTGGCTACGACAGATGCTAAGAAGATTTTTAATGCCGTTATTTTTAAATTTGGGGTAAGTATCCACTAGACCAGTGTTTCCCAAACTCAGTCCTGGGGACCCACTGTGGCTGAAGGTTTTTGTTCCAACCAGATTCCTAATCAGTGACAACACCTGATAACACTGAACTCATTTAATTAGCTGGTATTTTTGTCTTTTGCTCTACATTCAGAAAAGCACAGCAGCATGATTTTTACATTTATAAGACACTAGCCATCCCCTGTGGCTTCGCCTGCGTATTAGTGAAACAGGACAGTGAGGAGGGCCCGGCCTAGCTCTCTACTCCTGACGTCACTCTTCCTCCTCCTCTTGGCCTAGAGTGCTAATATATCGCTCCTGCAATCGAATTATGATTCTTAGCGCAATGAGAGAAATCGCAGTGTTCAAGCAAATTATAGAAAAAAAAGATGTAATTCTGTTAAGTAGTTCTCTCTCTCACTAACTAAGTGGAGTTAAGATTACGCCCCGAGGCAGACATGTGAGTGAGGAGGGCCCACCCCCGATGAGTCTCTCTCGGATTCGCGCTAATAAATTGGTAATACTTAGCGGGATGAGAATGTCGCAAAATCAACGGAATGTTCAAGCAAATTATAGCAAAATATCCAATCTAAATCCGTTAAGTAACTCTCTCATAAAAAGCAGACAGACATACAAACGGGTCTAAAAAACTATAAGAAATTTTGTGCTTGGATCACGAAATTTTTAAAACCGACTCTTAGTGAGCATCTATGGTCCAAGGGTAACCTACATTCCAAATTTCAAGTCCCAAGCAGGGCTGGATTAAGACGAAATTGGGCCTGATGCTGCAGCGCAAAAAAGGTCTATTTTATCTCGGCATTGGTGCATGTGCATTCGACACTCACCGTACATGCGCACTCAGACCGACCAAAGAGCCTTAATTGCTTGTGACGCAATCAGCCAGCCTTTATTGAACATGAATAATAATAATAATGACGTAGTATCGTAACAACTCGAGATTAACATCAAACTATGTAATATCAACATTCAATAGCAATTGTCTGAAAAGTGCACTTAATGCAGAAAACCTAACAATGAAATACACAAAATTTCGCAATTCTCTTACGAAACACAGTAAGAAAAAATGAATTTGCAGAGACATTTGGGTCAATGTGACTCAGTTCAGGCTCTTGAGGGTAAAAATTTGTCCACGATTTAAATTTCATAATAGACCAGAATCCTGTCGAGGATTTTAAAAATTCTAAACATCCATGCCGGGTCTGCGGGCCGGCTTTAGGTTTTACCTTTACAGATAACCATTTAAAAAGCCATCGATTTTTACTGTACAACTAACTTTCAAGGTGAAAAATTTACTACATGGCACTTACCGAACAATAATAAAGTGGCAAGAATCCCCAAGATATTGAAAAAAACGCAGCTAAATTACTAAGTAAACTGTTTAACGTAAAACTGATAGCATTAACTTGAAATCTTCGGTTAACAATAAACACAACAACGTTATAGTTACGTCACAGCGCATAGAACAATAGTAACTGTATAATAAGTAATGCTGTGTCTAGGCGTCCAAAAGTCAGACTCCAAATTTCATTCTAAGAATTATTTTGAGGTTAATATAGCAAAGGAAAACTGTTCAGCTCAAGGAAAATTTTCGTCTGTTATCATCTGGGCCTATTTCAGGAATGGGCCTAATGCTGCAGCATCAATAGCACCCACCTTAATCCGGCCATGGTCCCAAGTCCTCATGGTTCAGAAGATTTTGTGATGAGTGAGTCAGTGGTATTTGGCTTTTATATATATAGATTTAAAAATATTTCTGCTTTTGCTATAGATTTAAATGCTTAACTGTCATTTGTTGATTTCATTATATTTTTCTCTTTCTCTGTGCAGTTTTTCCCCTTCGTCATATCTTATTAATGACAATTACAAATAAGCAGAGCAGACACGCAGGCAAACAACACTGAATAATCAAAGGCTGCAGCTACTTTAGCGTCAGACCCACTAATTGGTAAATAATGGATTCATTAAACAATTAGAACACCTGGAAAAGTACAATGAAAATCAAGATGAAAATATGGTTAAAAAGAAAAAAAATACATTATTCCCATATAATTGATGGGTAATTTTAATAATTTTTTTTTAGAAAACTTAGTTTTCTAATTTCTATATTGTTCCCAAAACACAGAACTTGGGGAAAAAACAGAAGCTGGTTGGAACAAAAACCTGCAGCCACAGTGTACCCCTAGGAGTTTGGGAAGCACTGCACTAGACTATGGGAAAAGAATTTAAGAACAACTTGTTTGCAAGGCTCCAAGATCTTAAAGGAATATCTGTCTCCCACACACCTCATATCATCCTCAAGGCAATGGTTCGAATTGTTCCATTTGGCAATATTAGGATGTGTAGAAGAGTATGAGAAGACAGACAGGGAGAGCTCTTTGCCAAATATTGTACATGCATACAACTTCCATTTTAACATCACCAATTTACCTGCTGAGCACAGTTCTGGGTAGATAGCAGTTACAAGGACTGTCCACAATATCTGGAGGAAATGTTTATGGGCACTGGGAGGAGTGAGGCAGCAGGGTTAACCACAAGGCCATTGTGCTTCTTATCTTACTCGGTGGTTCTCAAATCAGAAAGTTACTACAAGTAGGCCAAAAATAATCTTACATAATGAATTGTGAAGCACTAAAATGCATTTTTTCATTCAACTTAATGTTAAATTTATTTGCTTTTCATTTTTTCAAAGAAATAATGCAGGTACGTGACATCTAAGTTAGCAATGCATAGCCAATTACAGCTGAGTCAATATATTGACCTTTTTTGAGAATATGCACAGAACACAGGTTTTGACTTGAGTCACTTTTACAAATTCTTCATGGAAGAATGGAAGAAACCCACGCAGACACGGGGAGAACATGCAAACTCCACACAGGGAGGACCCGGGAAGTGAACCCAGGTCTCCTAACTGCAGACAAGTGAAATTGTCAGTGAAATAATTGCTTCCTTTTAGCATCTATTGTTGTTTGCACGTTTGTCTGCACTCATTAGTTCTAATCATCATATTTTGGATGCAATTAAGGGAGTAAACTATGCAGAAAATGGTAAACTAAAAAGGAGATAGCCAAAGAAAAATAAGCATTGACAGTAATGGCAAAGACAACAAATACTTATGAGTTTCTTACAGGTATACGTAAATCAAATAACTAAAAATTGACATCAATTAGAAGTAGGAATGATGCCTTAATTGTGAAATTAGTTAGAATAAAAACCTTCAGAACACTTACCTATAATATACATACACTGTATAGGCAAAATGTACTGTAGAATGTAGAGCGTGTGTTGCTTAAATTTTTGCCAATGTTTACTTTACATGGAAAGTCTCTGTTCATTTAGTGTTTTTGAAATAAATAAATTATAATTTACAAGGAATCTAACAATCTGTTAAAACACATAGAAAAATGCAAACATGGGCAGTGTTTTTCCTGCTGTTTTCAAATGAAGTGGTCAAATTCAATTTTACACTGCAAACAGAAAACACATTATGGTTTCAAGTTTGTCAAAATAGGAACTTTGTTTCAGCTGAAAAAGGACTTTATGTATGGCTGTAAGCTAGAAATGCTGGGACATATTTGAAGGGTAAAAAATCATTTCACTTTAAAGCTTAAAAAAATGTTGCATTTACAGTGCATCTCAGCTTCATCACCACTTAATGAATCTTCTGCCTGTAGGAGGTTTGCACATTCGGAGTTGAGCTCTCCAAGTGAAGATGACCTCCAGGACTTTCCTCAGCATGGTGTTTGATTTCCAGGCTCTGTGGTGCAATAATAAATGTTTTCCCAGAAGAATATATGCAAGAGGAGACTCAAAATCCATAGTTACAAAACTTCGGTAAAATTTTATGTTCTACAAAAATGTATCTATTACTCATTTACTGTTATGTAACAAGACTTTAACAAAGGCTTCGTTTGGCATTAATGACACTTCCAAAGCATCTGTAAAGTGGTTATTCACACCTGTGCAGTGTGGCATTTGATAAACTGGCAAAATTACTTGTGAATATGAGGGATTCAAAAGTCTTATACTGAAGTATGCAATATCAAGAGAACAATGTCTCATGTAAGCCACCTCTGACTATACCAAAGTGAAGTTATTTTAGTAGGCCACATTGCACAGATGAATAACCGCTTTACTGATGCTTTTGTAAGTGTTATGAACACCGTAACTAGCCTTGGTTAAGTTCTTGTTACATAGGAGTAAATGGGTAATAGTTGCATTTTTGCAGTACCTAAACTAAAGCGTTGCCAAACCTTTATTATACAGTAAAACTTACAGCAATTTCCTTTAAGTGAGCCTTAAATACTTCACTTGAGAAGCACTACACTTGTCCCAATGCTTCTCCCATCCCTGTTAACATTTCCTGTACTTTTGTTGCTGTGTCTAGAGCCTCCAGCATTTTTGCCAGAATTTCTTCCATGGTAGCAAATCTTCTTCTCTTTCAATTTTGGGAACAAAAAGAGGTTACAGGGAGCAAGATCAAGGAGTGAACATGGTGGAGCCAAGCAACAACCACATTGTTTTGAATCAAAAACTGTTTGATGGAAAACATAGTATGTGCAGGTGCACTGTCATGGTGCAAAATTCAGTTTCGCATGTGGTACTGATCCATACATTTTTTATCTGAAGCTTTCCCACACTTCACTACAATCTGTTCATGGGGAATAAACCCTTTATCAACAAGTCCTTCAGTGTCGAAAAATGTGATCTCTTAAAAATCTGCCCTCATGGCTTGGAGAAATAAAAAGGAAGTCATCTGTACAATTGTAAAATGAATGGCAGAAACATGTACTCAAACAACTCACAGAAGATGCCACAGAATAACCAGCCACTTCCTGCACTACACTAAATTAGTAAAATTTCAATCCCTCCTGAAATGAAAGTCACTCAGTTTATTTAGTTAAAAACTAGTGGTGTACATATACAGAGTATAGGATAATTTGAGAAGTTACCTGGATAGTTAATTCCAGCACGTCCATTTTCCATTCTACAAAATTCAATGTGAAAAATTGTCTCAGTCAGGCAATTCATCTGTATTCACAGGTTCTGAAATAAGTGAGGTAGGAAAATAGAAGATTATTTTGAAATACAATATGTAATAAGAAGAAATGAATAAAGAGTAGTTATAGTCCTTTATATCCATGGGGCACCAAGGCATGCAAGGCAGTGCAGAAGGCTTGGTGAACCTTGGACTGGTAGGACATCCCTTAACCTGAAAATTATTCCAGTATTAAGCCATAAGTAACTCTTACATGAGGTATGTCTCTGCTTTGGAATGTTTTCATGGCAACAACCCCTTATGCTACATCCACACTACCACCTTTTCTAAATGAAAATGATCTTCATCCACACTGGAGTTTTTGTATAGTTTACAAAAGGAGCCTTGTCCATATGAAACACCCTTATGACATAGACCTTCGCCTACACTGGGCATGCTCACAACAGTGGCACACTCATTGGAGGGACTGTGTGGTGAAAAATTCAAAGCTCCATGAAAATTAATTCCCATTTGCTTTATGCTCTTTCAAAACTATCAGCATGTGCAGGACTCAGATAGCACGTCCACAGCATAGAAGACGAAAGAAATTCTTTAAGGAGCTACTGCAAATTTCCCCTGTGTCACGTTAATGGTCGTCTTGTCATTAAATAAAAATAAACCAAATGTTAAGCAACACTTTAAAAAAAGTGTTTAGCTCTATGTTTATTCACAAGATGATTGAATATAGGGAATCCATTCCCAGGTTCCTGATTACTGGGAGCCTGGGATTCCTGGATATTTTTCATTCCCACATTCCTGGGAATTAAACTGCTGTAATTCCTGGGAAAATGGGAATGGCCAAGCTCGCATATATAGTGTGTAAATGTGTAAAAATCGATCAAGAAATAAGAGTTGTAGTTGAAAATAATTAAGGTGGCGCCATTGCTGCAGCTTGCACTTCATCAGACAACAGCTTTGAACAGCAACTTGAAATTGCAATGCGTCACTCTGTTGCATCTGCATTATCTCTATGCCAAGAAACTTGCCATCACAGAATGATGACAGGAAACTGGATGCATCAGTAAAAGCTGAAATGGCGGTGTTTCAGAGCAACGGCAAGCGCGGGCGTTGTTTAGAACAAGTGTATCAGTATCTGATGACTGCGCTGCCTACTTCAGTGGAGGCAGAGCGTGCTTTCTCAGCGGCTGGCGTACTTCTGCATGAAGGTGCGCTCTTGTCTGGACGACCGCACGCTGGACACGTTGTGCTTTCTATGCTCTTATTACCGCAACTAAAGATACATGTACTTATATGACAGCATGAACTGCTTGTAGAAAAGGTTAGTCTTTTATTTGTGTCAACATATTGCAGTAGTTTTATTAAAAATAAGTGTTGATCGTTCTAAAACCGTTCACATGTGAGATGCCCGTGCACTGTGTCATCCCCGGGAGCCCGGGATTCCCAGGAATGAAATGCGGGATTCCTGAATTCCCGGTAATGGATAAACCCATCCGGGGAATGGATTCCCTAATTGAATATAAGAGGTCCACAACAATCGGAGTGAATTTTGTACCAAAAAACATTTATAAAACTATGTCAACAGACAAAATAATACATAAATGAATAAATAAATTCACCTTAACAAAATGATAAAATGTGTCCATGTGTCCATCCAGTTGCTATGTATCTGTCTTTGCAATAGATGGCGCATCACAAACATTAACACTGCTTTTATGACTCCCATGCTAAAAGGCATATACCAGAGACCTATGAATTATATGGTCACTGAAACATTAATGCTGAAGTCTAAATTGATTATTTAGATTTCAACCTGTCTTAGATGGGTAGCACAACTAGTAAACAAATAAATGTTTGTGTCTATACATGGAGATCTTTGCTTCACTGCATTGTGTTGTTGTGTCTCCCTCTGTCCTGTATTCATTGTGAGCCTGGCTGCATTCTATACCCAACCACTTTGTTAAGCGACCTTGTTATTAATTGTGCTGTAAAAAGCGCTCCTCCTCACCGAAGTAATAAACATTGACTAGAGTCTGTCAACTGAGTTAACTACGATCTTATTTTCACGAGACTCTGAATTATTCACTACACCAGTAATGGGATTTATTTTAAAACTGTAGTAACTGGTAAGTAACATGCTTTTTATGCATGTATGCAGAATTCAGACTTTACAAAACACAATTAGAATACATGCAGGTCAGTGAAGAAGCCAGGTTTGCAAAGTGGGTATGCCTGGAAACAACTGGGTGGGCAAGCAATAAGCCGATCTTTGGCCCAGTTGAGGTTTTGAGCTGCTCAGTTTAATTGCAATTGAGCTAAGCTTCGTCCCACTTGAAGTTTACGTTACGGGGTGTCTGGGGAGCTTGCTTCTACATGGGGGCTAGCAGGGCCTCTGAATGTAGCTTCACCCCCAATACAGGTAAACAGGACAACAAGTGCCTGGGAAATCAATTCTTTTATGCTTATCTGAAAATGTTTTATCTTATCTCAATAACATTGGGTCCCAGTCACCAATATATCAATCACATGACATACTCATGCGCATTCAGACAGGGCCAACTTACCACATACTGTACATCTTTAACAAAACCAAGAAAGGAAGACCAATGCTGACATGGAAAGAACATGCAAACTCCAGACCATGATTGGGCTAGGGCTAAAACCCAGTTCTCCAGAGCCGAATAGCTACCTGATTAAAATTTAGAAATTTATTTATCCATCTACCTGTTTTCACAGGCTATTTAATCCATAACTGAGTTGCAGAAAGCAGAGCCTGTTTTACAGCATGGAACTTGAGCCTTACTCAGTGATACAGGGCCAGCTGGAAGCCACCACTTAACCAAATGTGCACCTCCTTGAAATGTGGAAGGAACTCAAAGTGTTAGGAGAGAAGGTAAAGTAAATACTGAAACAACAAGCAAGATCAACACAATGAGTGACCAAACCAGGATGTAGACCCTGATTTGTGTAACTTTAATACAGGAGCACTAATGACTCTGTCATCCTTGGAAATTCATTTCATATTTTGCAAAACTGGAAAATATCCTACTGTAGCGCCTCACCTACATAACCAGTAACATACGCTTAACAACATAAAGGAGTTAGGAAACAAGAAGAGGCCATCCAGTCTGCTTGTTAGTTTTTTTTCCCAAATCTGTATGAACCTTTTGTGAGAAGAAGTGTTTTGTAGGCACTTCCAATTATTTTCCACCTTTGTCCTTGAATGTGTGATTTACTCATTAACTAATAAAATTTTGGCAGACAGATATATTAGACATTTTGAGACCTTGATGAGCTTTCCACACTGTATGCTGCACAAAACTAAATACGTTCAGTGCCCTTAGACATGCCCATTTGTTTTTTGACTTAGTTGGTTACTCTTTCCTTTCCGGGGGTTGTGCCCTGCCAGTTAGCCTCACCCATCTTATCTTTATAATTAATGTTGCCTTTGCCTGCACGAAGCACTTTGCACTTATCTACATTAAAATGCAGTTTTCATTTTTTGAAGATTGGCCAGTTCATTTTAAATTGTTTAACAGCATCTCCACTTTGCTGTCCCCACAATGCTGGTAAATTTCAAAAATAATAGTGAGAACATACATACCAAGACATGCCATTTAGTTTTTCCTTTAGTTTAACAGCATGTTTTTGGAGTGTGAGAAAGGCAGATAAACAGGAAATAAGTTATGCCAGAAGTGACTGAACTAACTAAGCTACACACACAGCCAGTCAGGATACAATAGCTGAAGGGGAAAAGCATTAAAAAATGCCAAACAGAGCCAAAAATGTAAAAATAAGAGTTAGAAATACTCAGCTGATATGATTACCTTAGAAGATGCTCCTAGCCAAGTGTAAGGCTGAGACGCGTCTTTGCTTTTTATTAGATCAGATATAAACTTGTTGGCTTCTGTGCTGTGCACAGATGCTAGGTAGGCTCCAAGGGCACGGCAGTGTGACTAAAACAGGGAAATATGAGAAAGATATTAATGGAAGATTGATGGAGCTAAAAAAATTTACTAAAAATAAACTAGATATTTTGAGAAGAAGCCATGCAAATTCAGAAAATATATTTTAAGCAAAGTATGTCTCAGTTAATAGCACTATATAGCACAGAGAAAAAATGTTTTCAAACATACCTGCATAAGGAGATTTTAAAACTCTTGCTTTATTAGAATATAAATATCTAACTTCTCTTCAACTCACTTTAAGTTATTCTTACATAGTATCCTTCTCAAATGACAATCGGAGATAACAGATATGAAACAGTAAAACAAAAAAAAGTAAAATCAAGCAAAATGTTAATATTTAGTAATGGATGGACAAAGAAATGTGTATATATTTTTTGTCCTCTGTAGTTAGAATTCATTATGCATCGAAATGCAAACAAAACTCCAAAATTTAGAAGTATATGAGACATTAAACTATAATAGACTAGAGGGCATCGCCCCCTGCTTGCGTCACTCGCCAACCCCCATGCCTGCACTACGCGCTAGCCTCTTTGCGGTTCTGTTGCTTGCATATGAGGATGCGGCTGTACAATCTGAACAGATTTTTATTTTTTTGGGAATTGTTACATATGCATAATAGAACTATTTTACATTACAGTGAGTAGTTAACCATATTATAAAAGAGTAAAATGAAATAATTTAAAAATTAATTATGTTTCATGTTGCATTGAGTTATTTGTTGCATAATACAGTTGTGCTTGAAAGTTTGTGAACCCTTTAGAATTTTCTATATTTCTGCATAAATATGACCTAAAACATCATCAGATTTTCACTCAAGTCCTAAAAGTACATAAAGAGAAACCAGTTAAACAAATGAGACAAAAATATTATACTTGGTCATTTATTTATTGAGGAAAATGATCAAATATTACATATTTGTGAGTGGCAAAAGTATGTGAACCTCTAGGATTAGCAGTTAGTTTGAAGGTGAAATTAGAGTCCGGTAAATGGGCACCCTGTGTTATTTAAAGAACAGGGATCTATCAAAGTCTGCTCTTCACAACACATGTCTGTGGAAGTGTATCATGGCAGAAACAAAGGAGATTTCTGAGGACCTCACAAAAACAGTTGTTGATGCTCATCAGGCTGGAAAAGGTTACATAACCATCTCTAAAGAGTTTGGACTCCACCAATCCACAGTCAGACAGATTGTTTACAAATGGAGGAAATTCAAGACCATTGTTACCCTCCCCAGGAGTGGTCGACCAACAAAGATCACCCCAAGAGCAAGGCGTGTAATAGTCGGCGAGGTCACAAAGGACCCCAGGGTAACTTCTAAGCAACTGAAGGCCTCTCTCACATTAGCTAATGTTCATGTTCATGAGTCCACCATCAGGAGAACACTGAACAACAATGGTGTGCATGGCAGTGTTGCAAGGAGAAAGCTACTGCTCTCCAAAAAAACATTGCTGCTCGTCTGCAGTTTGCTAAAGATCACGTGGACAAACCAGACGGCTATTGGAAGAATGTTTTGTGGACGGATGAGACCAAAATAGAACTTTTTGGTTTAAATGAAAAGCGTTATGTTTGGAGAAAGGAAAGCACTGCATTCCAGCATAAGAACCTTATCCCATCTGTAAAACATGGTGGTGATAGTATCATGGTTTGGGCCTGTTTTGCTGCATCTGGGCCAGGATGGCTTGCCTTCATTGATGGAACAATGAATTCTGAATTATATCACGGAATTCTAAAGGAAAATGTCAGGACATCTGTCCATGAGCTGAATCTCAAGAGAAGGTGGGTCATGCAGCAAGACAACTACCCTAAGCACACAAGCCATTCTACCAAAGAATGGTTAAAGAAGAATAAAGTTAATGTTTTGGAATGGCCAAGTCAAAATCCTGACCTTAATCCAATCGAAATGTTGTGGAAGGACCTGAAGCGAGCAGTTGATGGGCTAAAATTCCTCCAAGCCGGAGTGCAGGACTGATCAACAGTTACCGGAAACATTTAGTTGCAGTTATTGCTGCAAAGGGGGGTCACACCAGATACTGAAAAGAAAGGTTCACATACTTTTGCCACTCACAAATATGAAAAATCCGATCATTTTCCTTAACAAGTATAATATTTTTGTCTCACTTGTTTAACCGGTTTCTCTTTATCTACTTTTAGGACTTGAGTGAAAATCTGATGATGTTTTAGGTCATATTTATGCAGAAATATAAAAAATTCTAAAAGATTTACAAACTTTAAAGCACAAGTTTGTGATGATTTTGTTCTGTTTGGTTTTGAAATTAACATGCAAATACTTTTTAAACTTACACTTTTAGTGTACAACTTAAATTTTCATCAGCATCGTATTGAATTTTGATTCTGTGTTGGGACTTTCATTGTGACAATGCAATATGTAACTGCCCATGATTGAATTTTGTTTCTTTCTCTCTATTAAATAAAAAGACTTTTTCGAATATTTGACTCTGAGATTTGTTAATTGTCTTTGCAAAAGCTATTCTAGCGGGAAGCTATTAACGTTATAATACAAATGGCATATCAAGATCTCCTTTGTTGTGTAATGTTATCAATGGAAGATGTGCTACATTACCTTTCTTAGATACATCCTTCTTTCTACAGTAATTCGTGCGGTGGAAGACCGGATGGTGTTAGTGGTTGTAAATATTCTTCGGGATATTGTAAGTTGATGTTTTTATCTTCCGCACGATCACCACCAACTGTTTCAGCATAGTCTATTGATATGCATTTAACCAATTAGCCATGTGACCAATCAACATTTTTGGCATTAATTCTTCTGAGTTTATCGTTTCTCGGTGCTAGGATTGCCCATGTACTCATTTTTTCTGTTGATAATCCTTTGTTATGAAATTCTTCAATAAGATTTGGACAAAATACGTCTTCTTTAATTGGGAACTCAAAGTGAGGAAAACATTAAAATTTATAAGAGCTAAGAGAGCAGAAACTGTGTCTGTCAAAAGCATTCACACAAAACAGAGGTGAGATTACCATGTGCGTGGTTGAAAATGGTTGAGAGGAGGGTGTGACTTAAAAAAATCTCATAGCCAAGGTCTCAACTCACAGGACTTGAAAAAATCTTCCAAAAAGTCTTGTCTCGTCCCAGGATTTTTTTATTATAATAGTGAGATGTAAATAAAGAAAATGAAAATAAAAATTCAATTTCACAAGCATTTCTTTCATAAATAGAGATATGAGGGGCCTACAGTCATTTGGAGTAAGTATAGCCAAAATCGGGTTAACCTATGCCACTTGACTGCCCACCTACTCATTCCATAGAGTAAATGGCATGCAGCTCAAATAGAAAAGAATGGACTGGAAAATGAAGTGTGCAAAAGTAGAATTTGCAAAAAATTGCCAATAAATAGGCAAAGGTCAAAAATGAAAAGAGCAAAAATTGGGCATCAGTTCAAATAAATCAAAAATGAGAGCTAAATGTCCCACCCAAAAAGTAGTTTACAAAGTATCTATAATCTTGGACATCAATCTCACTGTGCCACAATCTTTAATACCAATTAGGCAAGGCCATGTCTCCACATACAACAAGGCTGCAAAAGGGAGAATTAGAAACACTAGAGGTGTTTGCAATAATTTGCATTCTCAGAATTTCATCATGCAGATGTCACCCTCAAACTATAAAATAAATTAAAAAAATTGGAATAATAAGTAATAAAATAATCAGATATGACATCTTCTTCTTCTTCTTTTGGCTGCTAGGGGTTGCCACAGCAGATCATCTTCTTCCATATCTTTCTGTCCTCTGCATCTTGTTCTGTTACACCCATCAACTGCATGTCCTCTGTCACCACATTCATAAACCTTTGCATATGACATAATAGGTGAAAATATTTATATTTATTACAAAATCCTGACATAACCCCTTTCTAAGGAGCAAGCTCTGAACATGGTCAATGGGTTTCCCAATATGAGTCACTATTGCAAAAGAAAAACAAGGCACTTAAGTGTCGGAAGATTGAAGCCAAGATCTTTCTTCTCGATTGTAACCTTTCCACTGGATGATATACTAAAGTTTGAACCCTGTCTCAGAGAGGCTAAATTTTTTTCAGGCTTATGTTCTTGGACTCCATCCACCATAACTGGAGGGGGGGCAGTAGATTTATGATGATACTTTCTTGAATATAGAAGTTTTAGCAATGATACACAATGTGGGATAAATTCTGAAGTCATGGCAATGCTGACTTTTGTTAAACTGGACCCACTCATTTCCGAATATAATAAGATCTTATGTATCTAGAGGCTAGTTTTTGAGACAGAAACCTTAGGCGGAATACCTGAAAGCTGTGACTTTTGTAACACCCAAAACTCTGGGACTAAGCATAATTTTTTTCAGCAAAACATTTGGCAGAAGTTTCAGCAGTCATCTAGTTCTACTTACCTAGAACCTACTTTTTCAAAATTGAGTCAGGTTGACTGTTAGAATCATACAAGAAGAAGATACTCAACCCTCCGATATAATGACAGAATGAAGACACTGTATTATTCCTATTATATATATGTATATATATATATATATATATATGTTGTGACGGGCGGGCCGGGTCCCATGCCTGGCCGGGACGCCCCTGCTGCATGTGTTCCGGGGGAGCAACCATGGGCAGCTCAATACCTCCCCCGGGACGCTTGGTGACAGCCGCCCTGGCCGACGGTGAGTCCTCCACAGCCTGGTTCAATCCATCAATGGTTCAATGGTGTCAGGCCTGTTGGGGATCAGAAATGGTGTGGTGCTGAGGCATCGACTGCTGCATTGCAGCACTCGGGTCCCAATCTCAGGCAGCCCATCTAGTGGAACATCTTGTCTGTCCAGCATGATGATCATCTTCCTCTGTTGTCTGCATTTCAGTGGTGGTCCTCACTGAGCTTCGCAGACTTAGGACTGGCCAGAACTCTGTAGGTGGATTCACTTTTTATGGGTCTGGTCGCTCTGATGGCTGTCATACTCAGGGAGTAGCTGTTGCTGTGGTGGATCGGCTCCCTCCTATGGTGTCTGATTTCACTCCTTTCAACAAGTGTATTATGAGACTCGGGTTAAGGCACTCTCTGGGTGTCTTGTCTGTTGTCTCAGTGTATGCTCCGACTGCAGTGAGTGATGTCTCGGTAAGGGAGACATTTTATTTGCAACTCAGTGGTTGATGGATACCTGTGAGGTGACACTCCTCTGGTCATGGGTGATTTTCATGCGATCACTGACACTGACAGGGCTGGTTATGAGGATTGTGTTGGTCTATATGAGTCTGGCAATTGTGGTGAAAGTGGCTGCATGTTCCTTGACTTTGCAAAAGGTCAGAGGCTATGTATCAATAGATCCTGGTTCCTGCGCCCTGAGCTACAACGTTGGACTTGGTACTCCAATACTGGTGGTGCAGTGAAGTAGATTGATCACGTCCTTGTGGTTAGATGCTGGACTCCAACATCAGGCTGTTTCTAATGAGTTTCACTCAGTTTTTGTGAGGAATCTACAGACTTGGATGCAACTGCTGATCCTAAGGTGATGTGGGAGACCTTCTGTGACAAGACACTGAAGGTTGCTGAGGGCTGTATTGGTGTTTCCAGTGTTCCCAGAAGGAGGTGTTTCATCTTGCAGGGCACACTAAATATCACTGAGAGGAGTCACAAATGGCATGATGGCAACTCCAGTCTGTACTGGGAACTGAGAAGGATGGCTGAGAGGGCTCTGAAGGCAGACGAGGAGGCGTTTGTTAGAGGAATCTGTGAGCAAGTGACACACCATCCACGGTCTAGTGGCTGACGTCCTGTTTACAGAGTAATCAAAGCATTACGCACATCAGAATCTGTCCCTCTGAGAGTTGCACTCAGGGCGGGTGATAGAATGGTCCTTACGGATGACACTGCAGTTGTGACCGGCTGGGCTGGCTACTTTGAGCAGCTGTTTAAAGCTGATCCTCTGACTAGGACTTTAGACATCTCTGGGTCCACGGTCATTGAGGCTGACCCTCCAATTAGCTGTGAACCACCCAGTCTCACTGAGATTGCACAGGTGGTGTACCAGCTGAGGGTAGGGAAGGCTACAGAGATCTATGATATCCAGGGTGAACTTCTCCAGGCTGGTGATAAGGTTGCCCTCCTTGCATTGCAAGCGATCTTTGCTTCCATTTGGGAGACGGGCATTATCCCAACTGACTGGAAAACGGGACTGATTGTCTCTATCTGGAAAGGGAGAGTGATTGCTGGATTGGAGCAACTACAGGGTGCCAGGTAAGGTCCTTGCTACGGTCATCCTTAAAAGGATCTGTGATCACTTGCTCACCTATCAGCAGCAGCCTGATTTTACGCCTAAGAAGTCTACCATCGACTGCATCCTGGCACTGAGGATTCTCATGATTAATTTTTTCATGGGTGAGATTAATTACAGCATTATAACACATTACAGGCTGAAAAAACAATTCAAGATAGGGCAGCTCTCCCAAAACATAACTGAAATAGGAGGGTGAAATCTAACTTTAGGAAACACATGTTTAATTTACATCCATTAGAAAGGATGGCATACAGTATACTGTAATTACTTACAGGCTGCTTCAGTGAATCCAGAGGAAATAAAGAGTAAGAGTGAAATCAGAGCTTGAATCATCTGAAATGGATGACACCAGAAATAGAAGTTGCATTTTTTTAGAATAACTTAAATATCAATTTGGTATATTTATGATGTTATCATTTCTTCAGTACTGCATGCAGAACACACTCAACTATAACTAACATTTGCATTAGACAGTGTGAAACAAGACATGAAACAGAGAGGAGTGGCATTAAATAAAAGTCATTCTCTGCATGGTTTACCTTGTTCCTGACAATAGTGTACACTATAAACTATAGGCTAGTTAGACCTCACATAACCAGAATAGTAGTTGTTTTACAAAGCTTCATTTACAGGCAAACGAAAATCCAGGAGAAAAGCTGAGAACTTTTTACTTTCTTGGAAATTACTTTACAGAATGCTACCATGAATTATAGCAACGCCTGTTTGTTATTTAGAAAAACGTAATGTTTAAAGAAATGAAAGTACATATGAAACAAGAAGAAGCTGGAGAGACAACGTACAGTTTTACTGATGTATCTGTGTGGACCAGAACGGGTGTATCAAAAATCTGGAGAAGTTATTTGCTGAATGACTTGGCTAACACCTTTATCCAAAGTGACTTTGTGATGCTTCGCGTATTTCAACAAGTGAGCTTGTGTATAATGTCAGGACAAGCGGGTGGCTGATGGCGTCGTCGGTCCACTGATAATGCGGCGGGTGTCATTTGTGAGGTGGATCGGCGATCGAGCACACATTCAGCATTGTACTGTCTCGATCATTTCCGATGCCGCTTTGCAGGAGATGCTTTAGGCGCAAGTATGCATTAGGCGGTGTGGGACGGAATTCTTGCTCCAAGATCTATTTTTTGATTTTTCATTCCTATGGGTAGTTTCTCCAGGGGAAAGACTCTGTGGAGGTGCGTGCAGGCGAGCTGGGCACCAGTATGTTTCAGCCCAGTGTCCGCTGAGAGGCTGGATAAAGTGTAAGAGCTGAAGTTATTGGAATAAAGGGGTGGATGGCTTTATGCACGGAGGGAGATTCCGCCGATTGGTTTTACCTCAGGTAGCCAAAGAAAGGCTGTAATTGACCTCTTTGAGGTAGGGCCTACCCTCTCTAAGTATATGGATGTAGGAGGGAGTGGACTTGGCTGAGCATTTTAAATACTAAATAGCTAGTACAGACAGACTGTTTTTGGTTGATTTTTATTTTGGAGGAATTAGAAGGAAATTAGGAAAAATGTGTGCCAGGTGAGGAACGCATGCTTTGCAGTAGTTCTCAATCTGTGGGGCGGGCCCCCCTAGCTCTACCTTTGTGTGTTTTTTTTCGGTTCCCAGGCTTATCTCCTTAGTTTAAATAGTGTGACCTCCCTTTCTCGTCTTCTTCTCAGGTGCTGCTGCTATTCATGGCAGATTAAAGGGAGCACTACTACTGTGTGGTGCATGGGGATTCATTCATTCATTCATTCATTCATTCATGAAGACCATGGAGAGGCTGCTGCTTCACCACCTTAGGCCACAGGTTCAACACGCCCTCAACCCTCTGCAGTTTGCATACCAGGAGAAGGTGGGAGCGGAGGATGCCATCATCTATATGCTACACCGATCCCTCTCTCACTTGGACAGAGGCAGTGGTGCTGTAAGAATTATGTTTCTAGATTTCTCTAGCGCCTTCAACACAATCCAACGTCTGCTCCTTAGGGACAAGCTGACAGAGATGGGATTAGATTCATACCTAGTGGCATGGATCGTGGACTATCTTAAAGACAGACCTCAGTATGTGCGTCTTGGGAACTGCACGTCTGACATTGTGGTCAGCAACACAGGAGCGCCACAAGGGACTGTACTTTCTCCGGTCCTGTTCAGCCTATATACATCGGACTTCCAATACAACTCGGAGTCCTGCCATGTGCAAAAGTTCGCTGATAACACTGCTATCGTGGGCTGCATCAGGAATGGGCTGGAGGATGAGTATAGGGACCTAATCAATGACTTTGTTAAATGGTGCGACTCAAACCACCTACAACTGAACACCAGCAAAACCAAGGAGCTGGTGGTGGATTTTAGGAGGCCTAGACCCCTCAAAGACCCCGTGATCATCAAAGGTGACTGTGTACAGATAGTGCAGACCTATAAATATCTTGGAGTGCAGGTGGATGGTAAATTAGACTGGACTGCCAATACTGATGCGCTGTGCATGAAAGGACAGAGCCGACTATACTTCCTTAGAAGGCTGGCGTCCTTCAACATCTGCAATAAGATGCTGCAGATGTTCTATCAGACAGTTGTGGCAAGCGCCCTCTTCTACGCAGTGGTGTGCTGGGGAGGCAGCATTAAGAGGAAAGACGCCTCACGCCTGGACAAACTGGTGAGGAAGGCAGGCTCTATTGTTGGCATGGAGCTGGACAGTTTAACATCTGTGGCAGAGCGAAGGGCGCTCTGCAGGCTCCTATCAATTATGGAGAATCCACTGCATCCACTAAATAGTATCATCTCCAGACAGAAGAGCAGCTTCAACGACAGACTGCTGTCACTGTCCTGCTCCACTGACAGACTGAGAAGATCGTTCCTCCCCCAAACGATGCGACTCTTCAATTCCACCCGGGGGGGTAAACGTTAACATTTAACATTATACAAATTTATTGTCTGTTTTTCACCTGCATTATTATCTTTCTTTAATTTAATATTATTTATTGTATCAGTATGCTGCTGCTGAAGAATGTGAATTTCCCATTGGGATTAATAAAGTATCTATCTATCTATCTATCTATCTATCTATCTATCTATCTATCTATCTATCTATCTATCTATCTATCTATCTATCTATCTATCTATCTATCTATCTATCTATCTATCTATCCCTTGATGCTCCTTTGGTGAGCTTAGGATTCCCCTCTTATGCAATTTGTGATTTAGGCTTAATTTTAAATATTGGAATAAGATTTTGTTTTTAATTTAGCTCTTTAGAATTAATATGTGAGATTAAGCGTTTCTGATCAAACATAAGAAATTACAATAGAGTTCAAATAGTTTAAGTTTAGAGTGTAGGTTTACTGTTGTATCCTTAGAGCAGGGGTTGCCAACTCCGGTCCTGTAGGACCACTGTGGCTGCAGGTTTTCATTCTAACCCTTTTCTTAATTAGTGACTTGTTTTTGCTGCTAATTAACTTATTTTGAATTCATTTTAATTGACTTGCTCTTGAAGACTCAGACCCCTTCGTTTTTTTTTTTCCTTAATTAGCAGCCAAACAATAATGAGATACAAAACAAAACAACTGGTGTCCATCACACAATATCTGAAAATAAAGAAAGGTGAAGGTCTCAGGAATGTCGATCTGCTCCAGTCCACAAAACATTTTAACAGCGCTCATAGAAAAGACAAAATCAACAGTTTCGTAAATGTATGCCATTGCACAATGAGAACAGCAACAAGCCACAGAATTGAAGAATGGGTTTAATTAACAACAAGAATCGGCTCCTAATTAAGCAACTGGTTGGAGTGAAATTGCTTGGAGTTTGAGGCCCTGACTTAGTTGGTCTTCTCTTGGCTCCCTCACTTCACATTTCATTTCTCTTTGGGTGCCTTTTAAGGAAAGTAATTAAGCAATTCAGAAGAACAATGAAGAAATTCAGGGGAAAAAATCTTAAAAGAGAAGTCAATTAAAATGAATTCACAAGAAGTTAATTAGCAGCACAAACAGGGCACTCATTAAAAAAGGGTCAGAATGAAAACCTGCAGCCACGGTGGTCCTCCAGGACTGGAGTTGGCAAACCCTGCTTTAGAGTATTTAATCTTTCTTTTTTCTTTCTCTTAACTACATTTCATAGAGCCTTTCTCTATAATTAGATCAACAATGGCCAGTTGCAACCAAAACAACAGTGTTATTAAGTTGCATTTATCAGCCTCAAGGAGCTGCTAAGTGTCTTGGTCAAACCATGGACTGCAGCACTAAGACATAAAACAACGCAGCATTCCTTTTTTATTTTTGCAAAACTAGGCATGGAAACAGATGATACAGGAGGATAAAAAATATGTCAAATTCAGCATAATCTTCAGTAAATTTAAAATTAAAAAATGAGGATATTCCATTTATTTTAGGCTACATCCTTTTAAAGTAACTTGACAATATTTTCAAATCATTATGTTCCTAATTGTGCTCTCTAGTCAGTTGATTATTCCAGTACAAAAAAGTTGAGAATAATGTCTGCACAAGTTCAACAGAGTTACAACATCACTGACAATTATTAAATAACATAAGAAAATTTTAAAATGGAATTAAAAAGTCTTTCCATTGAATTATCAGTTCTGTAATGAGTGACTAGTTTCTGATTAGCTTTTACATCAAATTCACCTTTTTTTCTAATTTATTAAGATGACCTTGTGCCTCTGGCCAGTGAGACCAAACATGTAATAATAATTCAATGAAAACAACATTTTAATTAGATATAATTCTAAAATGTAATATAAACAGTTCAGTATAATAAATAATCATACCTTTCCCAGTGATTTTCAAAAGATGGTACTGTGCCTCTCAAACTGTTCAGAGCTTTTTTTATAGCTGTTTTAAGTGAGATTTGTGTACACAAGAATGTCTTCCTAGGAATTACTGTTATCGGTCTGCCCTTTTTTATTATAGGAGTTGTCATTTTACTTTAGATTTGCATACTTATCTACCTACTTACATAATAAGTTCAACTGTCTTAGTCACTGAAAATCATTTGTAACACAATGTCTGTTTCAGAAGTTTAGAGGGTCTGTGTTAATGTTTCCAATCCTTAATAATACAGTCATTGTAAATATTTTTTCTAGAATTTCAAAGATTCGTCTATAGTTTTTTTCATATTTTGATAATTTCCCACTTGATCAAGCATCTTTCTAGTACTTTAACCTAACGGAAACGTAATGCTTTGCTGAATTTCCACCTGCTTCTTCTCATTGTGACCAGTCCTGATTAGGCTTCCCTCCCCTAGGCAACAGACTATAGGTCCTCCTGGAGAATTATAAAGAGTTTCCAGGTTACGTGAGAGACTGAATTCCAACAGCAAACTACAAATTTGAGATTCATATCTCATTCTTTCAGCTACTTTCCATATACTCATGAGTAATGGTTAGAATACAATCATAGGCTAGCCAATGACCACTCTCTTGTACGTCCCTTTAGGATTGCTGCTGCTGTGCTAATTTCTTACTCATTGTCATGATTGGTTCTGTCCTCACTTGTGAACAAGATCTCTTAACTTGGAGTGCCTCAGATTCAGAAGTATCATTTCTCATTCTGATCATGTCAAATATTTCCAAAATCAGAGGTGAGGTAAGAAGACAACATTATCAGCAGCTCATCACCCAGTTCAGATCACCTAACTACAGAGTTAAATGCTGGTCTTTGGCCCATGGTCCTCGGGTAGCAGCTATTCTTATGAGTAGACATGTGTTCAAAACTGGTACTTGTTATGGACATTCCACATGTATCCCCAATTTCGTTTCTTTGATTCAGATTGCATAAGCCATTTCTCCTAATTACACTCCTTCAGGTATCTTCATCATTCAGCACTTGAAGTCCCCAGGTGAACTGTAAAGTCAATATTTAATGCCATATTAAATACATAATCTTTTATGGTTATCACTAGGAAGGCCAAATGCTCTTAACAGTAGCTACATGAAAACAATAGTCCACTTGTTTTTCTCTTCAAATTTAACTTTGATTTATTTAACCAAAAATGTGGCACTGAGCCAGGGGATTGTAACAACCCCACCCACTCACTAGGTTGTATGTGGTCTCTGCAAAGGAGGCACCACCTGAAGGAAGAGAACATTATTACAGTAGGTACTTAAATAATGATTTTGGTATGAGGTTTTGATGTGAGTTCTGGATGTGTGCTTGTATGCCGCAAGTGTGTGTAAGCTATGAACATCTCTAGTCTCACAGTGTCTAGTTTGTGTGTTAGAAACTGTATGGAACTACATAGCTGGCAATGGTTTGCCAAATGTACACATAAGAATGGTAAAATGAAAGGAAGAACTTATTAGTATCCATAAAGTAATGTTAGGCTGCACAATCAGAAAATATGAATTCTTCTCAGATGGTGGCCGCAACCTGTTCTGGCTTAATTAAATTAAACCATTATTGTCTATCTTGCTGTATGTATTGGTCAGCATCAATATGCCTGTTATCTCATTATAGACTGTCTCTTTGGGCCTCCTCTCATGGCCTTCTAGTTCAGCAAATATTTTTACAGCACAAATCAGCTCTATGAAAGGCAAAGAGCATATGGTCGGTTCACCATGATGATAATGTTTTCCTAGCAAAACATTGTTTCTACCCAAAATGTGTTCATTGTTACTTCTTGTTCACTGGAAAGTTTGACATGTGAAATACAACACATGTAACAGGAGACTGAAACAAAGTAATCATCTCCTAAATTTTGCACAAAGCAAATGAACAATGAATGTGAACACACCTTTAGAACTAGTGCAGGACATCTAGCTCCAAGATTCATTGAGATTATCTCCCTTGTTCAAAGAACATTTGTAAGCTTTTTACTCCCTAAGGTGAGGTGTTTCCGTGCCCCAAAAGAGGTGGTCCTCATCTTTCAGCTCTGAAGAGACAGAAGAGATAAAAAAAAACACTAGGTTTAAAGGAAGAAGCATTCTCTGAAGATTGGATCAAGGTCCCTTCCAGTGACTGACCAAGTGTGTGCTGAAAAGTATGTTATTTTGTCCATCAGAGGTAGCCAAAGTACAACTTGTGGTTACAAACCTAAAAATGAATGTCCCTTTGAGCGCCTTTATATCTCACAGCATCTCTGAACAGGTGTCAGCTTATCCTTGATTTATACCTTTGCTATCAAATGAAGTACAGAGCTGCCCAAAGCGTTGATAGAGATGTGGTTCTTCCGTTCACTTTAGTGTTCACTTTGTAATGTAGGTGGACAGGTACAGCTGGCTTTCTACATTTTTGTTAAGTCTGCCCTCTTAACAGGCCTTGAGTGCCACTGAAAGCCTTCCAAAATGGAGCAATGACTACTTTGTCATAAACCCTGATTTGTGCTTTATCTAGCACATTCTGCTTCAGTTGGGACATACATGGTATAATTTTTTAAGAATGAATAGTTAATTTAAAGAAAAATGACCATGAAAGCACTGGAGGATTGAACAAATTAGGGGCCAGGCATGAGGTCAAAACACTGAGTTAGTGTTTGCTGGTGGTGTGGTTCTCTGTATCTCATACTCATCTTTCAAACTTGTGTTTGATTTGCTGGGAGGTTTTTATGGGATCACTGGGTTCAAAATGTATTGGAATAAGACCTTGCTTTTATCAATGAAATCAGACGCACAGATGAGCAAGGTAGATAATTTTTTGATGATTATGTCAGAGTGGTTTGGATGCTTAGGGGCCGTTGCTGCAGGTTGGCCAGAGAAATCTCCTTGGACATGGTCTTGAAAGTGTAATGGAGAATAAAGGGCAGGAGTTTAGCCAGGATAGTGCTTGTGCCATCAAGCTAAATATCCTCCCAGAACTCCTCTTTGGGGCCATCCCTATTTGTATTGGCGGGTTCTTCTTTGGGAGTTTGTGGGCTCACACATCTGGAATTCATAGCAGCTATGCATCGGGGGTAGCTTTGCAGGAATCTGGGGCTCAGGGCAGCATGCCAATACCTAACTTTTGGTCATGCTGCAGGACTGAAGCTGTTCATACACTGAGAGACAGGAAGGTGGTGGAGGTCCATTGGGCCATACCTTCTTAGTTAGCCATAGAGAGGAGTCTTGTTTAGGGTTCTCTCTGTGTACTTTGCTTTGTGCTCTATTCAACACTGGCTGTTGTTGGTTCCCCAAGGTTAGGTGGTTTGCTATACATCAAGAATGTGCAGCCAGTATGGGGTACATTTTGATGTGAGGAGACTCTCTGTCCATTTCCCCTGCCTTTAATAATCACTTGGTTCAGCCTTCACTGGCCCATGCAATATTCTCTCTATGGAAGTCATTGGGTTCCATGATGTTTAGAGATCACACTATTGATGCTGTATTTGATTACTTTGGGCTGTTGTGCTTCATTGTTGATCTTCCAGAGACACAGTTTCATTTACAAACTGTAGGTTTTGTCAGCGGTGCTCTTTCTGGCTTCCCCCATCTCTCATTTGTGTTTACTCTTGGGGTGGTGGAGGCTGGTCTGGATGGGATTGCAGACAGTGTTTCTGGGGTGTGTCTGGAAATATCAAGGAATTTGCACTCTGGTGATATTGAGAGACAAGGGAATTGGGAGATCTTTTGATTAGAGGTTCAGAGGGGAAATGGAATTGATCCATTCAGAAAGTGCAGGAACATACCATATGTAAAATAATCACAAAGACAAAAGGAAAAGGTTTGGGTTCACCCTGGATATTTGAAATCAGTGATTGAAAGTGATAGGTCTTTACAGACATGAGCTCCAAGCAGAACCCATGTTAGTTATCCATCCATAGTTATCCATCCATCCATCCATTTTCCAACCCGCTGAATCCGAACACAGGGTCACGGGGGTCTGCCGGAGCCAATCCCAGCCAACACAGGGCACGAGGCAGGAACCAATCCTGGGCAGGGTGCCAGCCCACCGCAGGACACACACAAACACACCCACACACCAAGCACACACTAGGGCCAATTTAGAATCGCCAATCCACCTAACCAGCATGTCTTTGGACTGTGGGAGGAAACCGGAGCGCCCGGAGGAAACCCACGCAGACACGGGGAGAACATGCAAACTCCACGCAGGGAGGACCCGGGAATCGAACCCAGGTCCCCAGATCTCCCAACTGCGAGGCAGCAGCGCTACCCACTGTGCCACCGTGCCGCCCTATATATATATATATATATATATATATATATATATATATATATATATATATATATATATATATATATATATATATATATATATATATATATATATTGTGGCAAGCGGCTGGGGGTGACACCCAGCCAGGATGCCCGGAAGGACCAGAGGAGGGATTATGCCTTCTCCAGACCACAAAGGGGTGACCGCCCTGGTGGCTTTAGGGACCACAGGAACACAGCTTAGAAGCTCAACCCTATAGGGGCCCATGGTCACCGCCAGGGGGCGCCCCAATGCCTGAGGAGCCCTGATGTGTGGTTCCGGGTGTGGCGGAAGTGCTGGGGGGAAGACGACCAGGGACAACCAGTGTGCTTCCGGGTGTGCAGCCGGTATTTCTGCCACACTTGGGAGTGCCGGCGGAAGCTAATCGGGAGGCACCTGGAGCACGTCCAGGTGGGTTTAAAAGGGGCCGCCTCCCTCCATTCGATGGCTAGAGTCGGGAGGAAGAGAGACGGAGCTTGGGAGGAGAGGAGTGGAGGCGGCCTGAAGTAAGGAAAAGGCATTGTTGAGGTCTGGACTTTGGGGGAGTTTTGGAGTTGTGTGTGCACTTTGTAAATATGGACTTTGTGAATAAACGTGTGTTGGGTGAACCATCACTGTCCGCCTGTCTGTGTCCGGGCTGTGCTCCACTATATATATATATATATATATATATATATATATATATATATATATATATATATATATATATATACTGTATATATATACAGTGCATCACTTTTTCCACATTTTGTTATGTTGCAGCCTTATTCCAAAATGGATTAAATTCATTTTTTTCCTCCAAATTCTACACACAACACCCCATAATGACAACGTTAAAAAAGTTTACTTGAGGTTTTTGCAAATTTATTAAAAATAAAAAAACTGAGAAAGCACATGGACATAAGTATTCACAGCCTTTGCTCAATACTTTGTCGATGCACCTTTGGCAGCAATTACAGCCTGAAGTCTTTTTGAATATGATGCCACAAGCTTGGCACGCCTATCCTTGGCCAGTTTTGCCCATTCCTCTTTGCAGCACCTCTCAAGCTCCATCAGGTTGGATGGGAAGTGTCGGTGCACAGCCATTTTAAGATCTCTCCAGAGATGTTCAATCGGATTCAAGTCTGAGCTCTGGCTGGGCCACTCAAGGACATTCACAGAGTTGTCCTGAAGCCACTCCTTTGATATCTTGGCTGTGTGCTTAGGGTCGTTGTCCTGCTGAAAGATGAACTGTCGGCCCAGTCTGAGGTCAAGAGCGCTCTGGAGCAGATTTTCATCCAGGATGTCTCTGTACATTGCTGCAGTCATCTTTCTCTTTATCCTGACTAGTCTTCCAGTTCCTGTCGCTGAAAAACATCCCCACAGCATGATGCTGCCACCACCATGCTTCACTGTAGGCATGGTATTGGCCTGGTGATGAGCGGTGCCTGGTTTCCTCCAAACGTGACGCCTGGCATTCACGACCAAAGAGTTCAATCTTTGTCTCATCAGACCAGAAAATTTTCTTTCTCGTGGTCTGAGAGTCCTTCAGGTGCCTTTTGGCAAACTCCAGGTGGACTGCCATGTGCCTTTTACTAAGGAGTGGCTTCCGTCTGGCCACTCTACCATACAGGCCTGATTGGTGGATTGCTGCAGAGATGGTTGTCCTTCTGGAAGGTTCTCCTCTCTCCACAGAGGACCTCTGGAGCTCTGACAGAGTGACCATCGGGTTCTTGGTCACCTCCCTGACTAAGGCCCTTCTCCTCCGATCGCTCAGTTTAGATGGCCGGCCAGCTCTAGGAAGAGTCCTGGTGGTTTCGAACTTCTTCCACTTACGGATGATGGAGGCCACTGTGCTCATTGGGACCTTCAAAGCAGCAGAAATTTTTCTGTAACCTTCCCCAGATTTGTGCCTCGAGACAATCCTGTCTCAGAGGTCTACAGACAATTCCTTTGACTTCATGCTTGGTTTGTGCTCTGACATGAACTGTCAACTGTGGGACCTTATATAGACAGGTGTGTGCCTTTCCAAATCATGTCCAAGCAACTGAATTTACCACAGGTGGACTCCAATTAAGCTGCAGAAACATCTCAAGGATGATCAGGGGAAACAGGATGAACCTGAGCTCAATTTTGAGCTTCATGGCAAAGGCTGTGAATACTTATGTACATGTGCTTTCTCAATTTTTTTATTTTTAATAAATTTCCAAAAATCTCAAGTAAACTTTTTTCACGTTGTCATTATGGGGTGTTGTGTGTAGAATTCTGAGGAAAAAAATGAATTTAATCCATTTTGGAATAAGGCTGTAACATAACAAAATGTGGAAAAAGTGATGTGCTGTGAATACTTTCCGGATGCACTGTATATATATATATATATATATATATATATATATATATATATATATATATATATATATATATATATATATATATATATACTGTATGTGTGACAAACAGGAAATGATTTACCCTAGTTAAGTATAAGTTTCTTTTTTTAATTAATATGTTGATTTCCACCACAATGTATCCAACTATCCATCATTACTAAAGGATTACCATTGGTTGGAGGATGTTGACAAGAGAACCATTGCTATTTAAATTACCGCCCCTACTTTAAGCTCCTACTTCATGACTCATTGTATAGGCTTGGAAACGGTCAGTGATCTAATTGTTCCCACCCACATGTAAACCAAGACATATAATATACATATTTTGACTTTGCAAAACTACTCACACTCAGGCATAATAGTATGTGGTAGCAACATAATGCTATTGCTAACAACATCACAAAAGTGTACAAGTATAACACTGAAATGACATGAACAAAAACGGATGTTGTTTATGAAGAAAAATTAAATAATCATAACTGATGGCAATACATCTGCAGAACGATCATGACAATACTGAACTGAAAAGCATTTCCACCTCTTCTACACATCATATGCAATTTCTGTTTCAGGCAGATTGTGTTTTTTTTTATGCGGGAATATGTGTTTGAATGGTGAACTTTCACAGTGTTTAATAATGTTGAACTATAAGTAACTAGATCTACTTCATAATGTTTAAAGTTAAAGTGTAGTGTGTGAGGTACTTTGTTGGAGGGGGAAGGGAAATGTATATAATGGCTAAATTCAGCAGGAATGATGACTGATATCGAATGGGAGAACTGATTATATATATATGTATATTTGCAGTTGGAGATCCACAAAGGGAGGAAAAAACGAATCACGTATCATAAAATAGTTTTATTCCTGAGCTTTCAACCCCTATCAGGGGTCTTCATCAGAGGATAATGCTTAGACTTACAAGAATCAAAGGCAATATATATATGTATATATATATATATATATATATATATATATATATATATATATATATATATATATGTATATATAGTCACACACGTGCGCATGGGAGGCAGCTAAAGGGCTTGAGTGACGGCAGTTCTGAGGCATGCCGGGATGTGGCAGAGTGCACTGAATCTTTTTCTCTCTTGCCTGCAGACCATTCCTGGGAGATTCCATCTGGCTCTCTTGACATCATTTCCGGGACCGAGCTAATAGAAGGAGACCTTACTGGCTCCGGCCCCTCTGACATCACGTCCGGGCTCGAACCAAAGGATAAAGAACATGAGCCTGATCCTTATGACCTCACTTCCTGTTTTCCCCTTTAAAACCCTTCCCTTTTTCCTAATTCCTCAGTCTTGTTCTGGACTCAATTGTATGCACATCAGTGCTGTTATTTCATAAGAAAACGACTTTGCAGCCAGGATACCAGATTATACGGGTGTTTACCCCAAACCTTTATCTGTGTATGTCTCGTTCTTGTGACATTGGTGTAGTCGACAGGATGAAGAAGTTTCCAGGCAGGGAGGGTGTCCCGTGTTTCGGAGTGGCCCGGTACAGGCTCTGCCCCTGGCATGCTCCACTAGGCAACCTAGGCAGGCTGGGGAGTGTGCAGGAGGGGCTCACAGAATTGGGCTGCTTCAGAAGGGGGAGGCAAAGAGGGCTGTTTATGTTCTCTCGGAAGAGAGTGCCCACCTCCCTGTGAAGCCAGAGCCCCGATTTCCACCTAGGGGTGCCCCAGACTGGCAGGTGAGTAGCCTGAAAACCTGGAGGTTCGGCCCAGAGAGGCCGACCTCTCAACAAGCCTGGTCCCTATGGACAAAGGTGGGGCAGTGGCTATGGCCACAGGAACTCAAGCACTACCAAATAATAGAGCAGGTGGCTTGCTATCTGCTTGTGGACACACTACCCCAGTGCTTCACCCAGCCGGTCTGGGGTAGACAATTTAAAAACATGGCAGAGCTCATAGAGCTCGTGGAACAACAAAGGAGGGGCTCCCGACCTGGGAGAGCTGAACCGTCCCTTGGCCGAACTCAACCGGAGTACGTCCCAAAACCTAGCCTCCACCTGTACAACCCAGAGCTTGGGCCTACGTCCCCGAAGCCGCAGGCACGCAAACCGCTTGGGAATGAGGTGGAATGCAGGTGGAGGGGGAAGAGGGGTTGGTGTGCTCTGACAAACCCGTAGGCAGTCCCACACACAGGTGTGGTGATCGTTAACGAGTATAAAACGTCTGTGCTGTTCGATTCCGGCAGCAACATTTTCATTGTTGCCCGCCGATTTGTGCTACCGCAACAGTGGTTGAAATTTAAGACCGGTATAACCTGTGTCCACGGAGAAACCCGCTGGTACAGGACCGCCGTTTGTGTCATCAGTTACGGAGGATCAGTTCAGAAGTTAACCGTGGCGATCCTTCCTGATCCTCCACACCCGGTGATACTAGGGCGGGACTGGTCTAATATAAAAAGCGGTGAGTCACATACCACTCCTGGGGATAACTTGGGCCTAGTTATGGACGGGAATGAGCCGTCTCAAGCTGCCTCCATGCCGTGTAATCAGCCGGCAGAGAGAGATGAAGCAGCCGCCCTGAGTGACGTGGCAACTCCCGGGCCGTCGCGTGCCAACTCGTCATCCGCCAGCGCCGCGGCGGAGTGGGAGGAAACCACGCCCCTTGAGGTTGGTGCCGACCCTCTCTCCCTTTTACGGTTTCAATTTAGAGAGACACCAGCTTCCTTTAAAAGGGAGCAGTGGAGTGACGACTCCCTGAAAATTGCAAAAAATGCAGTGGTCCTAGTCAATGGCCAGCGCACAAACTAGTCAATGCCACAGGGTCCTCACTTTGTGTTAGATAACGACCTTCTCTATCACGTAGCAATGCATGACGGCCAGGAGAGAAGGCAGCTGCTAATCCCGCGGACCTTCCGGCGGCAGGTCTGTGAGTTAGCACATACCCACCTCCTAGGTGGCCACTTGGGCACCGAGAAAACCCTGGAGTGGATCAAGCTCCGTTTCTACTGGCCGGGAATCAATGAGGAGCTTTGTTGCTTTTGCACTTCCTGCCCGGAGTGTCAACTGCGACAAATTCCAAGAAAGGACCGTGCTCCTCTCGTTCCTATTCCCCTGGTCGATATTCCCTTTCATCGAATTGGGGTCGATATAGTCGGACCTCTAGAGCCCTCAGACCGAGGACACAAGTACATTTTAGTCCTTGTGGATTATGCTACAAAATACCCGAAGCTGTTCCGTTGCGCTCAGCCACTTTGAAAGCAATCGCACGGGAATTACTAGGAGTCTTTTCGTTTATGGGTATCCCCAAGGAAGTCTTGACAGACCAGGGGACACCTTTCACCTCGGAGACGTTCAAGGAGACTGCCAAGTTACTGAAAATAAAGCATTTAAAGACCGCGGTGTACCATCCTCAAACCGATGGTTTAGTGGAGAGGTTCAATCAGACTCTCAAACAAATGCTGTGTAAGGTGGTCAGCGAGGATGAAAGGAACTGGGATCAGCTCCTCCCCCTCATCCTTTTTGCCTATCGGGAAGTCCCACAAGCCTCAACGGGGTTCTCCCCTTTTGAATTACTGTATGGGCGACAACCCCGGGGCATATTAGATATTCTAAAAGAAGGATGGGAAGAAGAGGCTCTTCCCTCTACAAACATATTAGAGTATATCGCGCAATTACGCAATAGGTTTGGAAAGATTCGGCCCCTTCTTAAAAGTCACATGGAAGAGGCCCAAGCAGCACAGGCCCGTTATTATACCCGCGGCACATCTCTCCGGGAGTTCCGCCCGGGAGATCAGGTCATGGTCCTAGTGCCTACCTCCCACTCGAACTTGCTTGCCCATTTGCAAGGCCCATACGAAGTTAAGGAGAGGAAGGGACTGGTCGACTATCTGGTGAGTCAACCAAATTGTCAGCCGAAAGAGCGGGTTTATCATGTGAACCTGCTGAAACCGTGGAAGGACAGGGATCTCGATCCCTCCTCCGGCCAGCCCCACTCACTCTTCGCTCACATCCACAGCCTTAACTTCGGTGCGGACTTAAGTCCCAGACAACAGCAGGAGATGGAAACAGTTATCCGGGCCGTTCGGGAGGTAGTCAGTGAGAACCCCGGACGGACCTCTCTGGTTGAGCACAACATTGTGACAGAGCCCGGGGTTATTGTCCGAGAACGCCCGTATCGTCTTCCCGAGGCAAAAAGGGCTGAAGTGGAGCTTGAGATCAAGCGCATGCTGGAACTAGGTGTGATTGAGGAAAGTCATAGTCCCTGGTCCAGTCCCATTGTGCTGGTCGGTAAGCCTGACGGGAGTTGGAGATTTTGCAATGACTTCCATCGGCTTAATCAAGTCTCCCAATTTGATGCCTATCCAATGCCACGAGTGGACGACCTCCTCAAGAGGCTTGGACAGGCTCGATATTTGACCACGCATAACATGACAAAAGGGTACTGGCAGGTTCCTTTAATGGACTCCGCGAAGGAAAAAAACACGTTTAGTACCCCTAGCGGACACTGGCAGTATCGTGTCCTTCCATTTGGGTTACACGGGGCTCCAGCAACCTTCCAATGTCTGGTGGACAAAGTGCTCCAGTCTCATAATTCATACAGTGCTGCCTACCTGGATGATGTGGTCATCTATTCCGGCACATGGAAGGAACACCTGCAGCATGTCCGAGCGGTATTGCGGACACTTGGTGAGGCCGGCCTCCGGATTAATCCCAAGAAATGCTTCTTTGGATTAAGCGTGGCCAAATATTTAGGCTACCTGGTGGGTCGGGGTACCGTAAGGCCACAGTGCTCCAAATTAGATACCTCGGGTTAGCGGGGTACTACCGCCGGTTTGTACCCCGGTTCTCGGAGAGAGCGGCGCCCTTGACTGATTTAACAAAGAAGAGGGCCCCGAACATTGTGGTATGGACTGAGAAGACAGGCACTGCATTTGGTGACTTAAAGCAGGCCCTTACGTCCGCACCTATTTTGATGGCACCTAACTTTTCTTTGCCTTTCATCCTCCAGACGGATGCTTCGGACACAGGCCTGGGGGTAGTGCTGAGCCAAAGCGTCAATGGTGTGGAGCACCCCATCATGTTCCTGAGCTGGAAACTGTTAGACCGGGAGACCAGGTATGCAGTGATGGAAAGGGAGGCTTTGGCGATTAAATGGGCGATTACTCAGCTTAGGTACTACCTGTTGGGCCGGGAATTCACCCTTGTCACGGACCATGCACCCCTACAGTGGATGGCCCTGCACAAGGAGTCGAATCCGCGGGTCACCAGGTGGTTTCTTGACCTACAGCCGTATAAGTTTTCGCTTGTTCATCGCCGAGGCTCTCTCCATGCCAACGCTGATGCTCTTTCCCGAGTTCACGACCTCTCGGTTAGGGTCGCCCGACCCGATGGGTCTGGGCTAAAGGGGGGGCCTTGTCACACACGTGCGCATGGGAGGCAGCTAAAGGGCTTGAGTGATGGCAGTTCTGAGGCATGCCGGGATGTGGCGGAGTGCACTGACTCTTTTTCTCTCTTGCCTGCAGACCATTCCCGGGAGATTCCATCTGGCTCTCTTGACATCATTTCTGGGACCGAGCCAATGGAAGGAGACCTTACTGGCTCTGGCCCCTCTGACATTACGTCCGGGCTCGAACCAATGGATAAAGAACATGAGCCTGATCCCTATGACCTCACTTCCTGTTTTCCTCTTTAAAACCCTGCCCTTTTTCGTAATTCCTCAGTCTTGTTCTGGACTCAATTTTATGCACATCAGTGCTGTTATTTCATAAGAAAATGACTTTGCAGCCAGGATACCAGATTATACGGGTGGCTGCCCCAAACCTTTACCTGTGTATGTCTCATTCTTGTGACAATATATTGTGAGATATGCCCGGACACCACCAGTTGAAGACCACATCTTTATAAACCACACGTTTATTTTTGACTCTTTTACACACTGTCCCGCACAACACACTGTGCTTCCCAGCACCATTCACCTTTCCTCCGGGCTTCTCTCTCTCTGTCCGTGGGCCGCCTTTCCTCTCTCCACAGGAGCTTCGTCCTGCTCCCACTCCCGACTCTCTCTCTCTCTCTCTATATATATATAGAGAGGAGAGAGAGACTGACTTTAGCTTATTACAGAAGCTCTATAAATAAATGAATACCCGGAAGGATAGGTAAGCAAATAAATAAATAAGTAAATAAATACATACATACATACATATATACACACACTTTGGTCTGAACAAAGAAGAACATTAAAAAGAAAGAGAACTTCTGACTTGGCTTTCACAGACACAGTCACAGTGATTCATTATGCAGACATACTGCTATTGGTATATGAAGGAGCCCCAGTAGCATTTCCTGACACACTTCTTCTGAATAATTCATAAATAAATAGAACATAACATGATCTTTATACCAGTACCTACAGTATCTGCATTAACCAATACCAATCATCTGAACCTTAGGTGAGTTTTTTTGCACTGCAGGCTGTTCTGCATGAGAATGATCACAGCACAAATATAAGAACTAGCAGACAAAAGCCCAATTCAGACAGGATTAGTAAAGTCAGTGCTTGAAGTAGGCTGGTATACACCAGTATGTGTTTCTCCATGTTCTGCCTTATGAATATCAGTAGTTAATGTTGAGTACTGGAACATACAGTCATTTTGGACTAACTTCGCAACCCTTATTTATAACAACAATATGTCCATTTGAACCTCCAAGGATGCACAAAAAGAAGTACAAGCAGTGTTTTTCTTCCATTTCAGGCACTGGGCAGTGGGTATTGGTTACAGTAATTATTACTGGAGGCATACAGATTAAAAAAAGCCTATAGATGTTGCTTGAGCAATGCATGCTTCATCAATAATAACTGACTTCATATTAAGAAGTTGGGTTGGAAAAAAACCTGCACCCACTGCATCTTTCCAGGAACAACATTGCTCATCCCTGACTTGGATCCTGAATCCATTAGCTGTGGAGCTAAATTTAAAATTTAGGAGCAAGTTAAGAGGAATGTAACTTCGATGGAGAAACTCTAAACCTTACCCAGTAACAATGTGTAATAAGGATAACAAAATTACAGTTTACAATTTAATTTGTGTGGTTTATTTTAGGATAATTTAGATATAGTTTTTAAGTTGGATACATTTTGTGACACATGCAGGCACAAAACAATCAATCACAGGATGTTTTTCAGAATGTAGAGTATGAAATGCATGCAAATAAATTAAAGAATTCTGGGAAGACAAATGTAAAAGTAAACATAGATAAGTCATTATATTATCTCTGTACACATTTAAGCTTAGAACTAACCAATGTGTATATGCTTATAAGATGATATGTAACAGCGGTTGTGACTCTATAAGTCAACATGTTTCTCATAGTTAGCTAAAAGTAACCTAACTAACAAGCAACCAGACCATTGCAACTTATCAGTTGTCTGATTTTGACTGATGCAGCATCTTACATAAAGCATCCAGCAAGTCACTCTAAATTCAAAGGATTTTAGAAAGCATTTTCAGGGACATAACAACTACCACTTCTCTTTTGGATTTGCTCTACTGTCCATCAGCTTCCAAGCATCACACCTGGCTTAAAAAGGCAAAGACTGCAACAACTGAAACTATAGCCATCCTGATTTGAATCATTCAGTTTGTATGTTTTTCATATCTAACATTAATGCCTGTTTTTTTTTCTGCATATAAACAAAGTAATGTATGAAATAACATTTCGGTATTTGGTGTAGAAATGGGTTAAGTTCTTTCAGGGGTAGTGATTTGAGTGTGCAATGCCATAACACCTCTCAGCAAGAGAAGGCTTTCAAGCAAACCAACCCTTCGCTTCTAGTAGAATGTTTGTGAATCCCTTTCAAATGTAGTTATCTGTGAAAGAAGTGCCACAAGCAGGAATACTGGCAGAAGTTCAGCTCTTGAAGAAGCTCTTGGCCTCCTAAGGTATTCTGAAGTTTAGCCCTTTAACTGGAAGTGGACTGGATGCAGACTGCTATATCTGTAGTTCGGCAGGGGCAGTGATAGGCTGTTGGCCTCTGATAAGTCATTCTTGTTTCGTATTTAATCTGTGACTACAGTGACAGGCCCCTGGCCTGTTGTGTTTGAGACATGAGTGATGAGTAAAGGTTAAAGATGTAAGTATTGTGGGGTGTATACATAAAAAAGCTAATCATTTAGACATTTTGACTAGGTACAGGCCTGAAAGGATATTCTGGTTATCTGCCTCTTTCTCCAAGGTTCAAGGGGTGAAACATGTGGAGGCAATGGTGATCTTTGGGCCCATAAGGTTCACCCTACAGTTGAAACTCTCTCGTCCTGGTGTTGAGGCTTTGATAGGTTTGGTTTACCTGTTGTAGGCCATTGTCACACAGACCTGTATTTAAACTTCCTAAATCCATGCTTAGTCTTCCAATGAAATGTCTAAGTTCACCACCTGAACGATATGAATCTCATTGAAATTAAAACAGGTTAACTTTTTTCTTAAAGCACAGAAATAAAATACAAAAATATAAAACATAATACAAAATATAAGTATTAATAAAAATAATATTTATACAAACATTCAGATCTTATTCTCTGTCTTCAAGGTGATCTGTCTATTTTACAAATCTCATTCTGTTCATAAAAGATATTTCTGCTCTGTATTACTCTGATCCTTCTACTTCTCACTCAACTTCTTGCTAGATTTTTCCCTTCTGAGATGGTGCAATACTTGAAATAAACATTCTTTTTTATATCTAACAATCCATAAGACATATAAGTAAAGCACTCACCAGACAAAAAAAATGAGTCACCTATAGCTAAATCATATCTACTAGTGTATAATTCATCTGTCAGACCAAGAGACAGATGTAGTTTCACTTGAGGGTCCAAACAGTTCCTCACATTTTCCATGGAATTTAAATGTGGGGGTTGGGGGTTTATGGGGCAGTTGAGATGTGAGAATGCTTCAGAATGCTCCAGCCCTATGCACATGACGATTGTCATGGAAGACTGGGTATCTATTCTGTGTTCACACTGGAGATGAAGCACAAAAGGTTGTTATGGTTGTCAAGAAATCCAATTTAGCTCTTCACCTCACTTCTCACTACAAAAGACACGTGCAGCAAACACCATTGCACAACAACAATGTCATGCTAATGACACAGATGAAGAGACACAACGTTGAACAAAGCAAATGCCACAGCGCAACAATGTACAAGTGAAACACCTCAGCAACAGAGGGCAAGGATTGAAGTTTTCACTAAAAACATTGTCTATCTGGAGGTATGTTCTCAAGACAAAGATTAATAGGACTCATATGCCAGCATTATGGCTAAGATATGGTATCGCCAGTGAAATCTTTAATGTTTAGTAGGCTACCTAGTATGGTATTAACACATGAAGAAAACCTAAACTTAGCCTGTGTTTACTCTCCTTTCAAAATCACAAGCACATTTGAATTTTACAAATCTATTTATGGACGTTGTTATGGATATTAATTTTTTCTCTGACACCTTCATGTGGATAGTTCTCTTGGGAACCAAAAAAGGTTCCCCTGTGGAATCGCTCTGCAGAACCACACTGGCATGTTTTGCATTTTTTTACTACTGTAAATTATTTGTTATTAATCAGGATTTCTTTATGGAGCATTCTGTGTAGTTTATTTTTGAAGTTATTAATAAAAGTTTATATTGCAATAATTTTTATTTTTATATTCACAACATCATGATGGCAACATTTTGTTTGGTGCTTTATGTTGACTGCAGTGTCATCCCCAGCTAAATGCAGTTACTAGAAAAAGTATTCACCTTCTTGGAAATTTTCACATTTTATCTTTACACAACATTAAATCATAGTGCACTGTAAAAAATGAATATGCAAAAACTAGACAAAAACATTACATGGGAGTTGTCTTGCTTTTATTTAGCAAAAACATCTGACGATGGGGTAAGGAAAATTTACCTTACAAGATTTCTTAAAGTAAGCTTAATAATCGTATATACAATTTTTTTGACAAGACAATAATTCTTAACAATAAGGAAAACAGGATTTAATGTCATTATATAAATAGTTTTCACTTGCTTAGGTTACATTTTTTACGGTGTGGATATAATTTGGATCTTTGAACACTGATCAACAGAAAAACACTCTACAAAGTGATCAAAATTAATTACAAAAATAACACACAAAAGTAACTGGTCGCATTAAGTATTCACTTCCTGTAATATAAAATGCACCTAAGTCATCAGTGGTGTAGCCAATTGGCTGTAGAAGTCACAGAATTATCTCAATGAAGATCACATGTTTTCAGATTGGGGGGTTTGGTTGATGTAGTTAGTATAAATGCACCTTATGTAGAAGGTCCAACTTGTGGTGAGTCAATATCAAGACCAGAATGAAACACCACTCCAAGGAACTCCGTAAAAAGGTGATTGAAAAGCGCAAGTCAAAGGATGAAAACAAAAAAATATTCAGTCTTCAAGTCCAGTTAAATTGATCATTAAAAAATGTAAAGAGTATGGCACAGCTGTCAATCTGCCTGGAGCAGGATGTCTCCAAACACTGAGTGACCATGCAAGAAGAAGACTAGTAAGGTAGATCACCAAGAGACCTATGAAATCACTGAAGGACTTACAAGCTACAATGGAAATCTGATTAGAAATTAGAATCCCGTGTGCTTCATCAGTTGCAGCTGAGAAAATGAGAAAGCCACTGTTAAAAAATAAAAACACACACAACATTTTGGCTAGAGTTGGCCAGAAGGCAAATGGAAGACTCTGAAGTCAGCTGGAAAAAGGTGCTATGTTCTGAGACCAAAATTAAACTTTTCAGCCATCATACTAAAAGCCTTATTAAACACTCGAAACACTGCACATTATCAACCAAAGCATGATGTATGGAAGTATCAGCATTAGGCTGGTCCTGTAAGGCATGTAAGGGTAGAATATTAAAATCAAATGCAGAAAAACAGAGGGAAATCCTGAAGGAAAACCTGATGCAAGACAACAACTTCAAGCATAAAGCCAAAGCTATACAGGAATGGCCTGAATACAACAATGTTAATGTCCTGGAGTGGCCGAGTCTGAGTCCAGATCTCAGTCCAAATGAGAATTTGTGGCTGGAATGAAAACGGCTGTTCACTCGTGATCTCCATGCAGAATGACAGAGTTTGAGCAGTTTAGCAAAGAATAAGAATGGGGAAAAATAGAAATGTGCAAAGCTGATAGAGACCTGTGCACACAGACTCAGTGCTATCATGGCTACCAAATACTGACCTGAAGGAGGTGAATATTTATGCAATCAGTTATTTTATGTTTTACATTCGTAATTCATTTTGACCACTTTGCGGAGAGCAGTTTTAACTTTGATATGAAAGGTTCTATTTCTGTTAGCCACTGTGAAAAAGCCTAATTAAATCTGTAGTGAATCAATAAGGCATAACAATAAAATCTGAAAACATCCAAGGGATGAATATGTTTTATAGGCCCTGTACTTGAGCTGACATTGACATGATAAGTCTATCATTTGTTCTGTGCTATCAAAGATGGTGCCACCTACAGACCCATGTCTAAATTTTTGGATCCACAAAGAAAATGTTCTCTTATGTGCTAAGACATCTCCAAGACAACACAAAGTTAAAGGTTTAGCTTATGTAATGACTAGGAAAAGGTATTTGACTACAATTACAACAGTGTTAGAGAAAAACTAAGACTGATTTAGTCTGGTTACAATTATTATTATGTTTTGGATTTGATAAGAGTGTGACAGACCCTGTTAATAGCGTTGTTTTCTATGTGCTACTTAAGCAATTTCCTAGTCTGAACAAACTAAATACCTATAGGGTGACAATGTAATATGTCAAAATTAATCATCATATAGAATTTAGAGAAAATAAGATGGGCTGTTTAAGATTTTTAAATATGTAATGTCTAGTAGTAATAGAAGTAAAGAATTTTAACATAAAAGGCAGAATTCGCAACATTGTTGTAATAGCCTTATGATAAACTCAAAAGACTACAAACACAATGAAATGAAACTGGCATGGATCGTTGCAATCAACATTTAATATTTGGCTCTGTGGCAGATTTACTTCAACCTGTTTTAGCCAAAGACCACAAACCAGCTGTTAAAATTGATTGAACACATTTGGAAGTCAGCCACCATGTTTGTTAATATTTAATGAAGTGGTGTTAAAAAGGAGAAGGTTAATTGATAGTTTTCATACTCATGAAAAACCCACCTGTTTAGCAAATAATTGTGTTGGAGAAGGATACAAATGAGCTTGTTTCTTATCTTAGTTTGCATATAACCTTCCCACATTTTCAGCATATCATAAAAACAAGAAAGGTTAAGCATGCCAACCCCTTATTTTATATTTTGCAAAGCTGGGAGTATGAGGACTTTTAGTAGGAGGACGGAATCTGGAAATTATTGCATTTTCCAATTTTTAAGCCAGCTTACACTTAGTAGATCTACACTGACATTTATTTATTTACTGGTTTTCAGTTCTAGCAGAATGTATCTGTCCTGAATTGTAGAAGCATCATAGTCTGTCCATCATAGCGTGTCCTAGCCCTCACAATGTCTTTATATGCTCACTCAGTGTTATGCCTGATGTGTCTTTTTGGACCCAACTCTGATATCCCTTTTAAGGTGCCCTGGACATTGAATTTTTCATCCCAAAACTATTTTATAATAATTGGCCATCTTAACCTGTTCCTAAGAATTGTGAACAACCAAACTACCCTAAACACTGAGGAAAATACATGTGGGCATGTGGATGAACCACCGTAGCTGACAAACAAGGCTTTATTCATTTTTGTACCTTTGAATTCTGCCTGTGTTGATGTTATTGGTGAATTTAGTGTGAATGTGGCTATACAAAGATATCACACATGCTTTTTTATCCTATTAAGCTCTACTAAAGCCGTTACTGCAGCTTTATTAGTACAGTAACTAGAAAATTTGAGTCTGCACTTCAATTAATTATCTAAGGTTAGTAAAAGAGGGAGGTATCTTAAGGCAAAACAGTCATGTGTTAACATACAGTATTGCACATCACATGAATTATGTTGAGCACTGTGTGAGCCTGACTTTTTATTCATAGCGGTAGTGGCACAGCTTTGGCCAAATACAATAGGGGTGTAGGGGGGATGCTTTAACTGTTTCAAATAACAGATTTCATGTAAATGTCCAGTTTCCTGAGAGACTTGTCAAGCTGGACAGTAGTGAAGTGTATTTTGAGAAAGCTGAAATGCAAAATAGGACTTCAGAATGTTTGGTAAAGTCAGTTTGTCTTCAGCTAAGTGCTCATGGGAATTGACCATGAGCTTGTGTGATAACGTTCCTGTGTTCTGAGAAACTGCAAAAGTGAACAATTTTGCTAACAGAAAGTAAGCCAGTTGTGTGTGCTAAATTTGCGTGAGAGTAGCTGCCTTTTATAAGCAACATGAATCAAAAAGAATTTAGTTTTCAGTTCCGTTTTTAGTTTTTAATTTACTTGCTGTTTTGTTGCCCTTCTGAAACTTTGGGAGGAGCCGCGGACATTTAAATGGAACTTGCTATCTGCTTAGCAGCTGGACACTTTCCAAGGAATTCTGTCTTTGGCAGAACTCTTTCTTTTCACTTAACAATTAAAGATATACAATCTGTAAGCAAACTACTTTCATCTGAGAAATGTCATCTAGAACTGAATCAGGACTACAAGAACTGGTTGAATAATTCCTTGTGCTGCTTATATTTGCTGCTATTGGTTATTATGCACATGTATATCATTTTTAAGTAAAAACTTAAACTCAATGCCGATTACTGATTATGAGCATTGGTGAGTGTTGGACTGATCATTCCTTGTCTAGCTGTAGTGCCTTAAGGGTACAAAGGATGCTTTTAGAGGTCTTCTATTGGTGTTGAATTGGATTGGAGTAAAGAAGTGAAAATAAAAGACAGTCCCACTCATCGAGCAGTCTGATGTTAGAGGTCCTTAGGTTTGAATACACGGGGTACAATAAGGACAGTGAGACAGGTAAGACATTACAGATAATAGCTACATAGCTAGTTTTTACATTTCTTACCGTACTCTCATTAGGAAAAAAACCTATGAGAATAGTCAGTGCCTTTCATGTTCAATGCATCTAAAAGGTAATTTGACACCATGATAAAACCGAGGGGTACGTTACTGTTGTGTGTTGGAGGGACTGGGCATATTACACTTAATGTGTGATTTTGCAGTTAGCACCCCAAAGCCACTGGCAGCATTTGGCCAATTCAAAATGACCGATGGGGCACAGCTGTTTACTGGCAGTCTATAAGCTAGGAATGCAGAAAATGTGGTCATTCATGAATATTATGGATAGAGTTCCTAGCATTATGTTTTATACTGTAGACTAGCAGAAGTATATTCTGAGAGGTACAAGAAAGAACACAACTCTGCACAGTGATCCAGTTTATTATTGGCACACTCACAAACGTATCTATACTAACTAGAGGCACTAATAATTCTAAAATGTATAGCTTTGGAAAATGCTGGAAAATTGGTGTACCTGGAGAAAAGATCTAACACTTAACTCTTTCCAGTTTTAATATCAGTAATGAGAATCATTTAGGTGGTCAGCACAGTATTACAGTAGGCCTCAGCCAGGCCACCGTCCATGTGGAGTTTACTCCTGCTGACATTGTCCTTTTTCTCCTTTCCGGTTTTCCTTCCACATTTCAGAGACATGCAGAGTTACATTGGACTCTAAACTGGATCGGTGTGAGCAGGTGTGGTGGTCTGTAGCCCAACCAAGTTTGACTCCAGTTGTGCCCAGTGCTGGTGCAATTGGCTCCGGCCCTCACAACACTGATTTTGGATAAGAAATTGATGAAATTTTCATCAAAAATTTTGCATTATGGAAAAATGTAATTTTTTCAATATCATCGTCAAGCAATTAAGGCCACTTGCTCTCCTAGCTGAGAGGTTGCCTTTGTGTTGTAAAAAATGCTAGTGTATTGCTGTTATGACTTGATATTTCTGTCAGATTAAAATAATCCATGTGTAACAGAATGATAAAAGAAGGGTGCAGGTAATGGAATAAAACCACACTTACCAGTGTATGGTAATAATATTATTTTGTAGCCAACACTGAATATTACATGAAAGAAACATAAAACATGCAGTATGTGACATTATAATCCTTTAATATGGGGGAGGCTCAATATTATTTTTGTGCTTCTTTGTCAAGGTGGGGGACACCACTTGAAGAATTTTTGAAGTAGACACAAAAAAGAAATCATTCAAATCCGGTGACAGAGGCTGTACAGTGTGTGCTAAAGAAAAAGCCAAGTGAAGGAAAGGAAGTTCACAAAGCCAAAACAGAAAACAAACTCACTCAGAAAAACATTTAGGATGTCTGGAATTGACTGGGTATAGTTACTGGACTCAAACAATCCAGGGCTCAGGTGCTAGCAAGAGATGTGGACAAAGTTAACATCCTAAACCAATTTTTTAATTGATTTTTTCTCTCCCACTGCCACCTTCTTCCAATGACATTTCTCCCCACACCATCCCTACTACACAACAAGTCATATCATGCCAACTGCAATGGGCAGTGACAAGTTCTCCGACAAGCATCAGTTTGGACTGTCCATAACTGAAGACCAGGTAAGGAGACAACTGAGGAAGCTACGCACAGGGAAAGCTGCTAGACCAGATGGAGTCAGTCCTTGAGTTCTTAAGGCCTGTGCTGACCAATTTTGTGGCATCCTCTGTCACCTGTTCAGTTTGTCCCTAAGGCTTCAGAAAGTGCTACTGCTGAGGAAAACATCCTGCGTTGTTCCTGTAACAAAGAAGGCAGGTGCCTCTTCATTGAATGAATACAGACCAGTGGCACTTACGTCTCACAATCTTGAAGGACTCTATGAATTCTCTTGTGGCAGACCACCTGGACACACTGCAAGTTGCCTATCGGATAAATACTGAAGTAGAGGATACAATTATCTATCTGCTCCACAAGGCTCATTCTTACCTGGACAAAACTGGTAGTATTATGAGGATTGTGTTTTTTTTTTAATTTCTCCATTGCTTTCAATACCATCCAGCCATTCTTGTTAAGGGGTAAACTCATACGTATATAGGTGAATGAGCCAGTGGTGTCCCAGATAATAGACTATCTGTTAGGCAGATGGCAGTTTGTGACACTCAAGGACTGTGTTTCTGATATGGTTGTGACCAATACTGGAGCACCACAAGGAGCAGTCCTGTCTCCTTTTCCCTTTACTCTGTACACCTCAGACTATAAATATAACACCAGGTCACATTATTTGCATAAATCCTCCGGCGTTTCTGCCCTTATGGGCTGTATTGACAAAGGGAATGTGACAGAGTATAGGAGTAAAGTGGTGAAGTTTATTTCGTGGTGCAAAGAAAACTGTCTGCATCTTAACATCAGCAAAACCAAGGAACTGGTTATGGACTTTCACCACACAAAAGAGACTCTATGTCCAGTCACTATTCAGGGAGTGGATGTAGAGGTTGTCCACTCCTACAAGTACACCAGGGTCCACATTAATGACAGGCTGGACTAGTCTCAGAACACAGAGGGGAACTACATATAAGAGATTGCAGAGAATGCGTTTTTTCCTTAGGAGACGGTGTCCCTTTAATGTGAAAAGTGACATCCTTCACATTTTTTACAGCTCTGTGATTGCCAATGCGATTTTCTACACTGTGGTGTGGGGGGCTTCAACAAGCTAATTAAAAGGGCAGATTCAGTTATGGGATGAGTTCTTGACCCCCTGGAGGTTTTACCAAAGGAGAAAGTTAAAACAAAACCGAGTGCTATATGATACACTAACACTGAGGACTTTCAGCCAACCATTAGTCAGCAGAAGTGTGTCAGGAGATGCTACTGGGGGTCCTGTATATCAAAAGCAATACACCTGCATAATGCCTCACTGTGACTGTGACAGAAGATTTCTTACTTTTTAATTTTCCTGCTTTTTATCATTCTGTGTTTTCAGATCAGTGTATATCTATTTATTTATCTACATATGTATTTATCTCTCTATTATAATAAAAAAATCTTGGGATGAGACGAGACTAATCCTGCGATGAGACGTGACTTTTTGGAAGGAAGTCCCGCGAGATGGAGACTTTTACCATGAGATTCTTTCAAGTCACACCCTACTTACAACTATTTTCAAACAAGACCACGGTCATCAGGTGCATTCTGGCACTTAACCTGGACAGACACCAATCCATTAAAGGGCTTACTTATGAACACACACACACACTTATGATGATCCAGTTTAGAATCACCCATTTATCTAAATAGGGCAGCGACAAACGATGAAGTCAAACAAATTAATGCAAAATTTGTCGATCAGTTACATGGCAAATTGATTAAATACGTATCAATAGACTATGCTGAAGCAGCTGCTGGTGATCATGCGGAAGATAAAAACATCAATTTACAATATCCCATAGAATATCTACAAGCGTTAACACTGTCTGAATTACTGTTGAGATGTATCATAACGTTATTGCGTAAATTATGTATGAGTGATGGACTATGCAATGGAGCAAGATTAGTTTTATTAAAAATTGGTCGAACAACTCTAACGTAAAATTTTAACAGGTGACAAGAAAGGTAATGTAGTACATACTGTATTCCACAAATAACATTAGACACAAAAGGAGATCTTGATATGCCATTCATATTAAAACATTTAGTTTCCCGTGAGAATAGCTTTTGCTATGACAATTAACAAATCACAGGGACAAACATTCAAAAAAGTCGGTTTAGTTATTAGAGAGAAACAAACAGGTAGTTATACATTGCGCTGTCACAATGCAAAAGCAAACACGGAATCAAAATTCAATGCGATCTTGAAGAAAAGTAAATTCCAAATACTGTTTTCACTGAAGTTTTAAAGTAAAAGTGAAAATAATGCATATGTAACATTTCCCATGAAAATAACAATCTCTTTAAATTGTATATCCGGTTAACCAAACCCAGGGGTTGGCGAGCAAAGTGAGCAGGGGACAGAGCCCCCTAGTTTATTTAAAGAGCTTCTGAAAAAAGCCAAGTTTCCCCCTGGGTAGCTGATCCCCATGTGTTGGGAGTAGCCAAAATTGAGCACTTTTGCAATTGGGCAAATATAAGAAAGCCTGGAAGACTATCCTCTGGCTTGAACTGGGTATAGAAAATTAATCTGTTATGTTCATGATGTCACAGTAGACTCCAAGTTTGATTCTTGGCCAGGTGCCTTGTGCATGAGACTTGAATGATCTCCCCATGGTCAGGTTTGATGCTGAGATATAAACCATTTCTTTAACTAATTCCCCTGTACATATTGAACATATTGACTTAAAGAATTTCAGCTTAAGAAGATAAGATAAAACTCCCAAGAAAAATGCTAACACCACAGGCAACATGGGACTAAAACCCACTGTATGTTGAGGAATTAATCATTAAAGTTTCTTTTTTACTCTTACCTGTTCATTTTCACCTTCAGACTCTACAATGGATCTTGCTTTCAGTCATTGTGCCACTTATGCCTCAATACTTTATACTTATTGCAATGTTTCAAAATAAAATTAATTTTTTTTTCTTTTTAACCACAAACACAGACTCATTCCAATAAATGCTTATATATCTTTACACAAGACTTGTCACTGGCTGAGACCACTAAAAACAAAAACGTTGACACATAACGTCAAAACATATTGCAATCAGCTAAATGGCAATATGAAAAGAAAAACAAAAATATCACCTTAACATGATTACTGGAGAAATATGAAAACACAGGTAACCATGGCTCTGGTGTAACTTAATAAACTAGGAGTAAAGAATAAGCACCATCTAAAGTATGCATAAGTAGTGTCAAATAGACCTCACAATGCAATTATAACAAAGCTACATTACCAGAAGACTGCTCTGTGTTAAGATGACTGGCAAATCTAAACTGTCCAGGATGTGAGTGAGTGTGGATGTTTGTACAATGAACTGGCAAAGTTCAATGCTGGTTCCTGCCTTGTACCTTTCACTGTCTGAAGTCACATAGGCTCCATGCAAGTCTAATTTTATTGGACAGATTCATTAATTTAATATATGGATGGTATCTGATTTACATTAACAGTAACATACACTGCCCTCAACAATGTTTGGGGGCAAAAGATGCTATATAAATAAAATGTATTATTAAAGACACATTTTTCCTTGATTTACCCCTTTGCTCCATAATAAAAAATTACACACCAAAATTACTCTTTGTCCCACACTGTAGAAAGCTGCTGACCATGATTTTCCATCTGCTGATTTTGTCTTTAGCCCAAGTCCCCTAATGGCAGTTGTGGATGTAAGGTACACAAACAAACATTTATACATCTGGCTATATTGATCCCTCATGCTTTTTTAAGGTAAATGCGAACGCAACTTCTGGGTATAATCATTTCTTTGCACTCTAACATGTTACTACTAAAATGGTCATGACATGCATCTTTCTAGCATGCATTACATCTGCTGGTTAATTACTAGGTTTGGTTCACAGTTCAAGATTTATATTTGCACCTCTTCTAATTTTCACTACTTCTTTACCAAACTTAAAACTAAATACTATGTAAAACAAGTTTTTCAGAAGTAAATCTGCTATATCATACATTTCCAAGAGCAACTGAAACAGTTATATTTACAGTAATACTGTTGTTGTATTGGTGGCATGAATGCAAAAAGCAAAATGGTGACTACTTTAGCTTCTATGAACTTCTTGTCATGCACCAGAAAACATTTGAATGAATTGTTAGAAAAATCATGTAAGGTGCATTTTTTAAAATTGAAAACTATTATGTTTCTCACATTTACCAAAAAAAAAAAAAACCACCATGAGAAATTTTCTGTGCAACTTCAAATATGAATTAGTTCAGTTTTAATTTTACTCTTATAACGACTGCTTGAACTTGTATATTTTGCATATTTCCCTCTTTCACTTGTCTCACAGCCACTCAGATGCCCAGTGCAGGCGAGACAGACACTGGAGAGAGAACGCACACATGCAAGCAGCTCATACGCCAGCTCCATTCTACTGCTGCTTTACGTAAGATAATCACAGAAATATGAAAAAAAAAAGGTCACTTCTCTGGAAATAAATGGAAAGCAAAAGCAATTATGTAAGCATATATAAGACTGAACTGATTAATAATACAAAGAAATGATGTTACCAGCTTGCAGCTAAAAGGTGTTTAAAGTAATTCATTAAATGGGAAAGGTGCAGCTGCCATTACTTATATAAATGTAGGATGGGTTGTGAAATGGAACTGTAGTTGATCTGCAAATAGAAATCAGAGCCACTGGGCATGCAACACAGACTGTGCTGGCTGCTAATATTGTGGCGAGCGCCCTCTTCTACGCAGTGGTGTGCTGGGGAGGCAGCATTAAGAGGAAAGACGCCTCACGCCTGGACAAACTGGTGAGGAAGGCAGGCTCTATTGTTGGCATGGAGCTGGACAGTTTAACATCTGTGGCAGAGCGACGGGCGCTCAGCAGGCTCCTATCAATTATGGAGAATCCGCTACATCCACTAAATAATGTCATCTCCAGACAGAAGAGCAGCTTCAGCGACAGACTGCTGTCACTGTCCTGCTCCACAGACAGACTGAGGAGTTCGTTCCTCTCCCAAACTATGCGACTCTTTAATTCCACCAGGGGGAGTAAACGTTAATATTTAACATTATACATAGTTATTGTCTGTTTTTTTCACCTGTATTATTATCATTCTTTAATTTAATATTATTTATTGTATCAGTATGCTGCTGCTGAAGAATGTGAATGTCCCATTGGGATTAATAAAGTATCTATCTATCTATCTAATACCAAGTCCGGGCCAGATTTACTGTTTGAGCTGTGCTAATTACTTAGCAGTATAATGTACAAAGACAGAGCTGCACTTATGGCTTATCTGTTCCCGAAGAGCTGCTTTTGCTTTTATGTATCTTCAGACTGGAACCATTCATATTTCCATTACACAATAAATCACGCCCTTTCCAAATTCTTACTTATTTATGTGGTTTTAATGAATTACTGAGTATTAACTAACATTAATAGCTAGATGGGGGGACTTATTTCAGTTGCTTTTCTCCTGTCATGGAGTAATATTGACAGTGATTTTATTCTAGCATTGTTCATTTTGTATTAATAGTTATTTTTCATTTGCTAATTACTGGGTACTACTCTATAGGGTGTACTTTCAAAAATGTTATGCTTAAGAAAATTCAACAACTTAGTCACAGACCCGCCACCTCTAACACACATCAGTTAATGCCATTTTCACAACATTGGATTGAAATGTGTATAAAAGCTATTGAGCTACAACAATTCTACTTGCGCTCTGGTTTAAACTCCATTGTAAGGTGCTGTTAAGAAATACAAATTTAATGTAGCATAATAACAAATGTAATTGCATTCTGTTATTGCTACTATTTTTGAATATGACTCATTATTACAAAAATATTTATAAAACAAAAATGTGATACCCAATTCTTGGGTGAAGTAAATAAAAAATGTGCAATGCTCCAACTTTGATATCAGTTAACTTAGTCACCAAACACACATAAATGCTATGTCATGTGTATATTTTCTCACTTTAGTTATTTTGACAGACATACCATATGCAGTTGCCGTTTTACTCTTTTTTGAAAAATCTCAACCTTTCACCAGCCACTACAGCACAAGCTACAGAATTTCACTTTAACCACTGCTCTACAGTAACCTCACAGAAGCAGAATAACAGCTTAGCAAGGAAGTGAGAAGAACTTACAGGAAGACTATTTTTAAAAAAGACTGAGCCACAAGAAACCGCTAACAGAGAAGGGTGAGTGGGAGACTGGTGCATGCCACAGTCAGAGTAGAAACTTGTTAAGTGAAAGGCTTCTAGGGAAGCAGTTTTCACTTCTCTTTTCTCCTTACCTACTGCTTTGAGGATAACATAGAACAAGTCTTCTTCTTGTCGTAATGACAATGATATGTTAACATCAAATACACCCTAAAAACCTTTAAAATTAAAACACAAAAAAAAATTTTAATTGGTCAAAAGATGGGTTTTTTAATATCTTGGTAATACATATGGATATTAGAAGTGTCTGTTTGTAAACATCATGAATAGGGGAAGAGAAGATCAAGAGATGCCCTAACAATGTAATCTTTTTTTTTTTTTTTTTTTACAAAGTTCCTGTTCTTGAATTAAAGCAAAATGTAGGCCTCTTATGCTTGTGCTACTTTTCCAGAGAAAGCAGTGGAACGGACATATCAGGGAAAAGATCCAAGGTTGCCCCAGAAGCATTAACAGGAGACCAGGAACTACTAAGTGGTAGTAGCAGCATTCAGTGCAGGTTGAGATTGCAAAGGGCAGTATTGGCATATGGTTAGTGGCCTCCAGGAACATTTGTAATTGTTGAACTTGACCCTTTTATGGTTTTGTTCTTTTATAGAGACTTTCCAATTGAGTTGCAGGAGGGCAGCAAAGGGAGTATATTGTCCACAGAGGCCCAGTGATAAAGGGGAGGCATTGACAGAGGAATCAGAAAACATTTTACACAAAGTCACAAGCACCCATGACATTATCCTAGAAAATGGAAAAGTCTTGTCTATATATTATTAGGATGCCTAGGAAGGTGCTGGGTGAATAGCTGACCTAAGTGTACTAGAATTTTCTATATGGTAGTATGAGGCTAATGTATAACATAAAGGAAAATAATAAAAAACAATAACATAACTTCAAAAATAAAAATATGACTGTATTTCTCTCTATACAATCCCAAACACATTTTTACAGGGAATATACAGAATGCTGCTTGTACACACTTGACAAAATAGGACACCGATTACATGAATGAAAATGTTTCAAATGAACCACCTAGCTTTTGCTTTATTTAAAAGAACAAGAATAAGAAAACAGTCCCATTGGAACATGTGCAGTAGCTCTTTACAAACTGCAGACTAAGTGATGCTTTAAGTGATTCCATCTCCCTCCTTCACACTCATAAGATGCTGCTATTGCTCCTAAAAATGTGTGCCAGGAGCAACATGTAACAGCAGAAATGTACTCAATGCCCTTGCTTTACTGGTTCTCTCTCTTTTATAACACCTCGTGGGTAAAAAAGCGATTAAGAACCTTTAGACCACAAAATCCTGTTTTACATCATCCTCAGTCACAATTTCTTCCAACAACACCTAAACTTTATACCCAGTTTTACAAAATGTAAATGTTCATTCACTAAGATTAGAAGATACAGTCAATAGTACCATCCTAGTTTCAACTCAAGCTCTTTTTGCATTCATGTGGCCTACAGAAGCTGCTGCTAATAGCCTCATGCTTAAATTCCATTTAATCTGGTATATCACACTACAACTAAGTAAAAAATAACCCCAGTAAACTTAATCTTAATCATAATTTGAAGCTAAACTCTTTACTTAGACCCCCTTTAATTAGTTACATAAAATTCATGTAAGCAGTTTTTTTTGGGAAGGGCTCAATCATTTTCTCGTGTAAACTAACAGATTTTAATTGCAATATCCATACCAAATACCTTGTAAAAATACATATTCAGCCTGAAATAAGGCATCAATGACACCTTACATGTTATACACAATTAACTGTAAGTTAAAACAAATTGTCTCTTTTTCCAGATATCAATCATTATTATATAGTGTTTACAACATTACATCCATGGATATCACCAGTTAGATCAATCTTAATCTTGTAAAACATTGCAGGTTTTGCAACTATAAAAGAGTCAGGCTTCTGCTTACTGCAGAAAAAAAAACACAGGAATCCAACATTCGTATTATTTTAATATTTTTTATACATCCTTATTAAATATTACAGGCTTTAGAAACGCCTCTGCAAGCATGTGTTAAATACTGAATTTCTTCCAATCTTTAAAAAAAAAAAGATTAGTGTTCAATTATGGCCCTGGAGGTCTGCAGGTTTTCATTGCAACCAGTTTCATAATCAGAAGACAGGCCTAACAGATAATGAAACGTGATGCTAATTTATATGCCTTGTTAGTGCTTTCATTCTAACAAGACAAAAATTGTACATTTTATGTTTTCTGAGGACTTTACCCATATGTTTCATGGTTCTCTCTCATTTATTTCAAAATATTATATTAATATACTTAATGATGCATGTATACAGATTTAAATTAAAGCATGCTATCTGAAGAGGATGTGGTTACTTTGTCATTTGTGCTTCATCATGAACTAATGACAGGTTAAGAAAATAAGCCTAGATGCAACAGTTTAAAACTAAAATACTCAATCAAGGGCTCTGAATTGTAACAAGTGGGATAACTAAAACTAAGCCCAAAATAATATTGCTTTCTCTGTAAATAAATGGGTTCTAATTAAGAAACTGGTGAAAATGAAAACCTATAGTCATTGCAGACATCCAGGACCGTGAGTGAGTACCCCTGGTCTCAAGGCATGTGGACAGCATCACGGTTCAAACAATCGATTTTCAGCAACACAACATACCCACTTAGCAATCACTTTTTCAAACATATATTCTTGAAAAACGTTATGTTGTAGCCTTGACTGTCTGGCCACCAGTCAATGCATGCACTTACTATGGTGCTAAAGAAATACTTTCAGGATTGTTGTTGTTTTGGACAAAGGAATGGAAGTAACTAGGCATGTACTCTTTCTTTTTGTAAGACAAAATAAATTGCTGTTTTTTTCTGGAAATTAAAGAGTATGGTCACTTTACAGCTGTCATGCAATACTTTGGATCTATCAAAGAACACTATGGCACTTGGACACATTTAAGTTAGAATCAGTTGACTAGTGCTAGTCCAGCGCAGTGCACCTGATCGATAGTCACAGATAAATAAATATATTGATCAACAGACTCAACTTCTGATTTGTGACAAGGTACAGATGGTCTTAAAATTACATGTCAAGTCAAATTAACCAATCTGTCAAAATGCTACACTGATATTAAAACTCCAAGTACTGTTTAGATATTATCATCATTGACACCTTATCTACTGCTGGGAAGTTCTGCTATTACTTTAAATTGAATGTTGATTCTTTGCTGAGAGATTGTTGAAATAAAACATTTATAACATTCATTAAATAACATTTTTCCACTTCTGTAACATTTTGTTTATAAGCATAAAGTGACCAGAAGCGCTTGTAACTTTATTGTAGATTGTTCCATTTCAAAAATATTAAAAAAAGCATAGTAGTTTATCAATCTTGGGTAATTATAATCCGAGTTTCTCTGTTTTCTTTTGCTTTAAAAATGAACATTATGAAATATTAAAGCTAAAGAACACCATTATGAAGGCCTATTTTAAAAAGACAACTTTTTGGCACTATTGCTTTGACATTACATTTTTTCCTCAGATATAATCGGTTCTAAAAAGTGAAAAAATACTCTTATTTCGAATAAGTATAGCAAACATTACATTGTACATTGTCATTAAAAATACCCAACTAGCACAAGAAAATGCAAACTACATTTAATTATTTGACAATCTACGTAATAGCTTATTTTTTTAGCTAAGGTACTCCTAATTTTCCACCTTACATGCATGAGTCTTCAACTGTCCAGAGTAGACAAAGCTCCTCCCACACTTAGCACAGTGATACGGAGTTTCACCAGTGTGAATTCTCTGGTGCTTTTTCAGGTTGCCTAGCTCACTAAAGTTCTTCCCACACACTGTACAGTGATACGGAGTTTCTCCAGTATGAATGCGCTGATGTCTTTTTAGACTTCCCGATTCACGGAAGCCTTTTCCACACACTGTGCAAAGATAAGGGGTTTCTCCAGTGTGAATTCTTTGGTGTTTTTTAAGGGCCCCCACCCTGCTGAAACTTTTAGTGCACTCAGAGCAGTGATAGGGGGTTTCTCCTGTATGAGTACGCTGATGTATCTTCAAAGTTCCTGAAAGACTGAAATTCTTCCCACACACAATGCAGTGGTAAGGGGTCTCTCCGGTGTGGGTTCTTTGATGAATTTTAAGCTTTCCAGATTCTTTGAAACTCTTACCACATTCAGTGCAGTGATAAGGACTTTCACCAGTATGAATGCGCTGATGTTTTTTAAGACTCCCTGACTCCCTAAAGCCTCTTCCACATACTGAACAGTGATATGGGGTCTCCCCAGTGTGAATGCGTTGATGTCTTTTAAGCGTTTCAGAAATGCTAAAGGTTTTTCCGCAAACAGTACAATGGTATGGTGTTTCCCCTGTATGAACGCGCTGATGTTTTTTAAGTGTTCCTAACTGACTGAAACTCTTGTCACATACAGTACAGTGGTACGGTGTCTCCCCTGTATGTACTCTCTCATGTGTTTTCAAGCTGCCCGAGTCCCTAAAACCTCTGCCACATTCACTACAGTGATAAGGAACTTCTCCTGTATGAATGCGCTGATGCCTTTTCAGGGTTCCCAATATGCTGAAAGTCTTCTGACAAACAGTGCACTGATATGGAGTCTCTCCTGTATGGACCCTTCGATGTTTAGTCAGAGTTCCTGATTCTTTGAAATTCTTTCCACATTCATTGCAATGATAAGGTGCTTCTCCTGTGTGAATTCTCCGATGAATTTTAAGTTTAGCAGTGTCCCTAAAACTTTTACCACAATCTGAGCAATAGAACGGTACCTTGACTCTGTGAGCACGCTGATGTGCTCGAAGGGTTCCTAGCATGCGGTAACTTTTCCCACATACATTGCACACATAAGGATTTTCTTGTACATCCATTCTGAGCAATTCTTGATTAGGCGTGGGTTGGAGTATCTGCAGTATCCTTTTGTTTTTTCCTAAAAATAAAGCAGTTTTTCTTGCTTAGTCATAATCACTGTGAAGACAAAAGAAGAAACAATTTACATATGCTATAGGAAAAAACAACTATGAATTTAATGTCATCCTGATCTTGATTAAAATTTTAAATAATAGTACCTATGCTACAAAAATACTAATTATATACTTTAAATACAAAGAATTTTACGGTGTTTTTTCCAATAAAAAACAAATACTTAAAACATTTCAATTCACTTCCAATCCGCTGACTTAGGCAAATCTCGACCCTTATCCTGAGCGCTATTTTTAAGTATCCTCCTCAGCCCTACTGAGAAAAATAATCATCCCAACCCTCATGTGTAATGAGTATGAACCTGGGTCTCATCAAACACATAAACATAAGATTCTCAGACCCTCAACTGGACAGGGTGCTAGACCATTTTAGGGCACCCAACCACACTCATCCAGGGTAAATCTTAATTGTCAGTTAACCTAAAATTAGTGATGCTCCAAGGGATTGTCTGCTGATTGAGCTACTCCAAATGACACGATCGGAAATTGGTAAATTGGCTGATCTTATAAACAATTTTTTTTAGAATCTGCTTTTCTAAGCAATTAAGTTGCAGTGCTCTTTTATACTAAGGATTATGGCAATTGAGGAATCACAGGTGTCATTTTGCTGCTGAACTTCGAGTAAAAACGGACCAGCCAGTCAGGCTTTAGGAGAGAGTGAAGGCAAGAATATTGGCTTTTACATTAAGGAAAGAGGAATAATAAACTGAGAAAAGGGAATGGGAGGAGTCATCCTGTGCATGGCAATAATGGTGTAGTGTAAAAAAAGAGTTTGCTACATGCAATCCAATGACAGAAACCTAATAATAAAGGTGTCAATTTGACTAAGCATATTTATAAAACACAAGACAATGATCACAGGCGTCATGCTTATTTTTCGATTCACAGAAGCCTATGATAACATTAAACTCTTTTTTGCTCAGTTTAATGACTTTGGAGCATTTTAACCAAAGGAGAACTCCACAAGATTATTTGCATTTGAAAACACAGATTATTGAGACACCAGGTTTCTGTCATAATTGTGTTACTCACCTTAACCCAATTATATGTGAGCATGTAAATACACTGAATGACTCATTCAAATAACATATACAACATTTTATTATTGTGCTCCTCACGAAAAATGTGTTTTATTTCATTCAAATAACATAATAGCCTCAACAGCAAATTTATGACAAAGTTTTTGCATGTTCTCCCTTTATCTACATGGGTTTCGTCTGGGTACAACAGTTTTATCCCACTGTTCAAAGACATGCACGTTAGGTAGATTGGTGATTCTAAACTGGCCCTAGTGTGTTGTCTGGGTTTGCTTTTTTGTGTGTATGTTTGCCCTGTGATGGACTGGCACCCTGCCCATGGCTTGTTCTTGCCTTGAGCCCTATGCCAGCTGGGATAGGCTCCAGCACCCACCACAACCCTGTTTGGGACAAAGCGCATTAGAAAGTGAATGACTGACTATTGTAACCCTGATCATAAAAGAAATGCATCCACTGCCATATACTTTAATTCTGACCTTCATAACCATTCAATGCATTAGCTGAACCAAAAATGGCCAAGCTTATAGACCATAGCAACACCCCAAACACTGCACTAACTGATATTATGTACACGTAAAATGACATTGCAAAAATCACTGACTGTAACAATGTCCTCAGCAAGACGACAAGACAAGATGCAACGCATTACCTATTTATAGCACCATTATGTTAAATAATAAGGAGAAAAACACGCGCAGGAAAAAACATTCAACACTGCCAGCAACTGGTACTTACACTTGTAAGCACCGAAAGCTAAAATATTAAAACTTGTTTAGATTTTGTCAGCTATCATAACTATGGCAAACTCACATCTAGAAAGACTTAAACAGAAAGCACCAGAAATACAAAGGAATGAGACCCTCCCACACACACACACAAAAAACAACTGCAACACTTGACTCCAGACAGTCAGAACAACCTTACAAAGTAAAATGCGCTAAATTACTCATCTTGCTGCAATGAAGAGAGGTGATCTTCTCACCAAAAATATGTTTCAAGTGTAAAGTAATCTATGGGTAAAAACAATTGGATGCTGCATTTTGTCAATTGCTAGAAGTCCTGTTAACAGAGGAGGCCAAAAGTGCGGACTTCATGTTCATTCTCAAGTTATACAGGTTCAAATCAGTGTATTCATGTTACATTGGGCTTACTGGAAAATCCTTGCCTTATAATCTAAAGTATTCAAGTTCAAGCACTTTATTGTCATTGTGTAACACAATGAAATTACTTTTTGTGACAGCCCCGAAGTGCATTTAAAGAAAAGTCAGATAATTCCAAATATGTCATAGACAGTGTTAAGTGATTACCATAAGTAACCAGAGCAAATTATTATTGCGCAAAGTACAGCAGCATAAATTATTATTGAACCTATTAATAAATAGTACTTTACATATTCTATATTGTATTACATTAGTTTATTGCACATTACCAATATAGCTTATTGTACATGTTCAATTAAAAATGGTCTCAGACTGAGGAGATTCAGAGTTCAGAAAGTTTATGGCAGATGAGAAAAAGCTCTTTTTTAGTCTGTTTGTGCGTATACGGATTGACCTAAAGCGTCTTCCTGACGGGAGGAGCTCAAACAAAGAATTTCCAGGATGAGTTTTGTCATTGAGAATGTTTTTGGCCCTTCTCACACAGCGAGTCTTATACGAGAGTTCGAGTGATGGCAGTTCAGTCCCAATAATGGCCTCTGCTGTTTTTACGACCCGCTGCAGGGCTTCTTTAGCAGCCTTGGTGCAGCTGTTGTACCAGGCCATCGTGTAGTTAGTTAGAATGCTCTCTAAATTAATTCTCATATATTCATGCAATATACACTCAACATGGCCCTCCAGAAAACCGTTATTGTTACCGTTATGTTATTCTTAAATTTCTTATGTTACTTTTTATAATTACATCTTTTTACATTAAATTTATCTTTAATTAGCAGTTGACTTTATTTGTGAACAGGTCATTTTTGCTTATATTGTTGTAATTTGCCATTTACCAAATACTAACTTTAGATTAAATAAAGTTTAACACTTTATCACTGATTGTATTTAGCCTATTAATAACCTTTCCAACTAAACATTTAGGGTCAGTTCATTTTGAGGCTCATCTGAGCCTGTACTAGGATGAGAACTTAGAAACAGAAAACCTTGGCGTATGGTATAGGACATCAAATGTTAGCAAATGGAAGTGGCTGAAGTTCAGGGTTTCCCTACTTACTGTATATCTAGATAGATAGATAGATAGATAGATACTTTATTAATCCCAAGGGGAAATTCACATACTCCAGCAGCACCTTACTGATACAAAAAAACAATATTAAATTATCCATCCATCCATTTTCCAACCCGCTGAATCCGAACACAGGGTCACGGGGGTCTGCTGGAGCCAATCCCAGCCAACACAGGGTACAAGGCAGGAACCAATCCTGGGCAGGGTGCCAACCCACCGCAGAATATTAAATTATAAAGATTGATAATAATGCAGGTAAAAACGGACAATAACTTTATATAATGTTAACGTTTATACCCCCGGGTGGAATTGAAGAGTCGCATAGTTTGGGGGAGGAAAGATCTTCTCAGTCTATCAGTGGAGCAGGACAGGGACAGCAGTCTGTCGCTGAAGCTGCTCTTCTGTCTAGTAAACTTAGACAAAAATACTTATTAATATATCGGAATTGTGACTAGTGTTGAATGCATGCTATCCCAGCCTACATAATGTTTCACTTTAAGGCACAAAACACCAAAGCAAACAATTTGCTAACCTCTGTATGCCCTATAAAAATTTAACATGCATTGACGTATAATGCTAGTTAATACCACAAATGTAGACTTTTTTCCCCCTCTATCTCCTATTGGTACTTTCCACACTCTGACCGCAGCTAAACGAACCTCAATACATTTGATTACATATTTGGAACAGGTACAGTACAAAGCCAACACTTATAAAATAACAGAAGCGAGATTGCGAATCTTATAATTTACCTTTTAAACCAAGGTACTGCACCGAAAACTGTAATGCCGTAGTCTCACTTTAAAAAAAAAAAACTCTTTTCAAAATGTCAATTTTGCGTTATGATATCAAGATTCTGGAACTCCTACGTGGGTCTACCCTTGATGCTTCTTACGTCTCAGCACTCATTCAGAGGCAAGCTAAAGCTAAGCTTGTCCCGTCCATCCCTCCCTCAATTTTTGCATACCGCTTGAATCCATTTTTTATTGGTCTTTTGTTGTAATTTCCTCTTCTGTGGTACCATTTCCAATTTGAATTAAAACATGTTTTTTCCTTCAAGAATCAAAGATTCATGTGATTAATTCTGTATCGCAAACGAATTTGTTCATCACTTTGTGATAGCCTTTGTTATGAACGGCACTATAAAGTAAGGACCAACTTTCGACACATTACACTATCGCGCACTAATCACAGTGCATTTCCACGTATCAAAAAAGACAACTTAGCGGTTACACACTGAGATTGTGTAGAGGGGAGGGGCGTTTAAGCCACGTGATGTATCATGAAAGTGTCAGTTACGTTCACTCGAGGTCAAGGTAGCACCCGAGTAACAAAACCTCGCCCCGTTCTGCGTATTTTACCTCTGTTCCCCACCATTTCCAGCTTTGTTGTGTGTGCGATTACTTGCCGCAGCTCCGTTTTTACCTCATCCTTGCAGGTTGAGTTCCCTTTGGCTTATTCTCTGTTGTCTAATCCGTCCCGTCTATGTAACAATATGGAATAAATCTCCCTACGGTTTAGTTGACGAACCCAACGACCCTTTCTCGTCGAGACTCTGCACGTAATTTCCAGTTACCGACAAATTCGACCAATCACAAGCGTCAGAAGGATACCCGTTAAACCAATCAAATGATAGGTGCCATGTATTCTCCGTCTAAGTATAATTGGCACAATAAAGAGCGAATAGAATGGCTAAAAGAAATCACGCTACCCAATTACAAACATGCACTTAAAAGTCAGCGTTTTCTGTATGTAATACTCAAAGATTGGTTGTAAGGAACTGGCTCAAACAATTTTACACCTTTTGCAAATGACTGCGATTCTGGAAAAATGTTCCAAGAGTGCAAGCAGACAGAAAATAGAACAATAGCCATTATTTTCAGAATTACACCACGCAGATAAATGTTATTTTAGAGAAGAGGAAAAATTGTAAAAGGTGCTGAAAATCGTGCTATGTACCGACAAATGTTAATCGTGTTTCCCAGATTGGTTTACTTCAGTGCATTGTTTAGTACCGTGTATATACCAGAACGCATGCATTAATTGGATTTTCAGAAGACATTTGAAACCCAGGAAAAAAAACCCTGAAGTATTTAAACCTGACAGCTAGCTACTTAAAGTTTCAGCGTGTGGTGGAGACAAGTCGTCATAAAAAACAGTCTCGAGATTAATTCAGAATGCAGAAAAGCCTATTCTAGAGTGACGAGCCTTGTCTTGGTCCGTGGAGTAAGCCTGTCAATATTGCGCATACATCTTGTTTTATGTTATTTCCTATCCTTATTACATCATTTTAGCATTACATTTTTGCTACGCTTCTAATAATATGCAAACAATTAGCCACCGTTACCTTATAGCCAACGTTTGACCGAAACCTGCGATTATCTCATAACCTGAGCAGGTGTTCCCAGTAAATGACCGAAACGCATTTGTTTATTTTTTTTTAACCTTGGTGGTTACACAAGCTATCCAAAAGAATAAAAAAGAAGAGACAAAGGCCTGTAATGTGTCAGCAAGCATAACTCATAGTCCATATTTTAATGATTTATTATCTTTTCCATAGTTTTAGTTCATTAGTTTTTAAATATCATTATACCTAGTTTATAAAATGCCATAAGCGGCACAGGTTGGCAGGCGCTATGTCAGCATCAACAAGTTCAATACAGGAACCTTCTGTGGACAACGTCCTGGTCAGCTTGAGGCCATACTAACTCCAAACACACCCATGCTGCTCTTGCGTATAGCGACCAGACAGAGCAGCCCAAGTCATGAGAATAGGGATAAAAAAATGCAGATATAAGGAGAACATGTAAACACTGAATTAATGGTGTTTAGCAAAATTATACTGTATGTACTAGATAGATGAGATTTACAAATAAAAATTCAGCATACTGAGCAATAAAAAATTAGAAGTAAAACATTAAAAACAAGAAACCAAAATGTATAATTAATTGAAATCATTATGGTTAAATGTTAGCTTTTTAGTTTTCACTCGGAACAAATTTTATTACTTAATCTTTCCATATACCTTTATATAATACATTTTAAAGAGCGGTGGGTTTTAAAAAAAAAAGATTTAAAATAGGGTGGCACAATGACTGGTGCTGCTCACTGATCATTCTGATTAGCCCTGTGTTGGTCAGTGGGGATGTGCTGTCACAGAATGGCACAGTGCTGTACAAGAAGATTTGTTTCAAAATAGGCAAAACTATTGTGACACTTTTTAGAAGTCTTTCAACAAATCACTGTCTTAGTTGCTTTTGAATGTTGATTTGGAAACTTAGAATTAAGAATATAAACTGTTTAAACAACATTGTCACCAACAAGTAAATAAATAGGGGCAATTTGTTCTGACAGACAGTAGGAACCTTCTTTTTCTTAAGTTTTACTTGTTGCCTTACTTGCCCTGCAGATTTTGGTTCCCAAAGGTGAAGTGCAGCAGATTTTAGAACTATTTTATCAACACTTCTACTGTATAAGTATTTAGAATGCTACTATTTGCAGGGGACCTGATGAATTTTGAATTATTATTGGGTACAGTGAGATGCAGTTATTGTTATTTGTAGAAATCATATGTGTGCTGTTGCTGATTATTACAATTTTTGTCATATGTAGTATCTTGGATTACTTTCATATCTGTGTAACAGTGTCTTGTTTTGCACTTTCCTGCTGCCAACAAATTTCCCGCTGGGATAATAATAATCTCTATAATCTAACCTAATCCACTGGATTAGAGTAAGAGTTAACTGATTTAAAAGAGGCATCCTTCCCAGGAATGCCAGTCTAATCAATACAGCTCACTGCAGAGTCCATTAGCTGTATTCACTTACATATACAACTAGAATAATTAATTGCTTTAATTAATTTAAGGCAAAATTCTAAGTAGTGACACACTCTTAACCAAATGTCTTAACTTTTGAGAATATGAAAAAAAATCAGAGTTCAAGATCTTTAATGTTAATCAAGAGTTAAATAGTAGTTAGAATTATAATATTATCAATTTGTATATTTCTCAATATTCAGAACCATGACTAAAGCTTAACTTTGAAAAAATGTACAACGATTTTATTTCTTGGTAAAGTACAGTAAAATAAAATGTAATAAACAGAAAAACAAAAATCAAACAAAACTACAATATATTAATGTATAAAGTACCAAAACCTTATGTAAAATAATTTAATATGCCAAAATTCTGAAATTAAGAGAAATGGTTTTGGAAAAATATATATATATATACAGTGAATCCAGAAAATATTCACAGCGCGTCACTTTTTCCACATTTTGTTATGTTACAGCCTTATTCCAAAATGAATTAAATTCTTTTTTTTCCTCAGAAGTCTACACACAACACCCCATAATGACAACGTGAAAAAAGTTTGAGATTTTTGCAAATTTATTAAAAATAAAACAATTGAGAAAGCACATGTACATAAGTATTCACAGCCTTTGCCATGAAGCTCAAAATTGAGCTCAGGTGCATCCTGTTTCCCCTGATCATCCTTGAGATGTTTCTGCAGCTTAATTGGAGTCCACCTGTGGTAAATTCAGTTGATTGGACATGATTTGGAAAGGCACACACCTGTATATATAAGGTCCCACAGTTGACAGTTCATGTCAGAGCACAAACCAAGCATGAAGTCAAAGAAATTGTCTGTAGACCTCCGAGACAGGATTGTCTCGAGGCACAAATCTGGGGAAGGTTACAGAAAAATGTCTGCTGCTTTGAAGGTCCCAATGAGCACAGTGGCCTCCATCGTCCATAAGTGGAAGAAGTTCGAAACTACCAGGACTCTTCCTAGAGCTGGTCGGCCATCTAAACTGAGTGATCGGGGGAGAAGGGCCTTAGTCGGGGAGGTGACCAAGAACCCGATGGTCACTCTGTCAGAGCTCCAGAGGTCCTCTGTGGAGAGAGGAGAACCTTCCAGAAGGACAACCATCTCTGCAGCAATCCACCAATCAGGCCTGTATGGTAGAGTGGCCAGATGGAAGCCACTCCTTAGTAAAAGGCACATGGCAGCCCGCCTGGACTTTGCCAAAAGGCACCTGAAGGACTCTCAGACCATGAGAGAGAAAATTCTCTGGTCTGATGAGACAAAGATTGAACTCTTTGGTGTGAATGCCAGGCGTCACGTTTGGAGGAAACCAAGCACCGCTCATCACCAGGCCAATACCATCCCTACAGTGAAGCATGGCGGTGGCAGCATCATGCTGTGGGGATGTTTTTCAGCGGCAGGAACTGGGAGACTAGTCAGGATAAAGGGAAAGATGACTGCAGCAATGTACAGAGACATCCTGGATGAAAACCTGCTCCAGAGCGCTCTTGACCTTAGACTGGGGAGACGGTTCATCTTTCAGCAGGACAACGACAGCCACGGTATCAAAGGAGTGGCTTCAGGACAACTCTGTGAATGTCCTTGAGGGGCCCAGCCAGAACCCAGACTTGAATCCGATTGAATATCTCTGGAGAGATCTTAAACTGGCTGTGCACCGACGCTTCCCATCCAACCTGATGGAGCTTGAGAGGTGCTGCAAAGAGGAATGGGCAAAACTGGCCAAGGATAGGTGTGCCAAGCTTGTGGCATCATATTCAACAAGACTTGAGGCTGTAATTGCTGCCAAAGGTGCATTGGCAAAGTATTGAGCAAAGGCTGTGAATACTTATGTACATGTGATTTCTCAGATTTTTTATTTTTAATAAATTTGCAAAAACCTCAAACTTTTTTCACATTGTCATTATGGGGTGTTGTGTGTAGAATTCTGAGGAAAAAAATAAATTGAATCCATTTTGGAATAAGGCTGTAACATAACAAAATGTGGAAAAAGTGATGCGCTGTGAATACTTTCCGGATGCACTGTATATATATATATATATATATATAAATATAGCAAGTAGAAATATTATTTTAAGTCTTTATGTGTGCATGATAATAAAGACTAGACATCTATCAGGTTAACCAGAGTGCAGTTTACATGAAGTACATTTCTCACATTTGCAAAGTATATTAAGACACCTGTGCAATACACACTTCAGACACCCAATGTTGTATTTTGTAATTGCCCTATAGTAGATTTTCACACTTATTTTGTTTAACAGGAGTTCTTGTTCATCAACTATCAATAAACAAATAAGCACAATCAAACCAGTATAATTAAGAGAATGTTAAGTAGCAGGTAAAAATTTCTGGTAAGCAAAGAAAACACAAAGTAAGCAAAATAAACAACTGGATACAAAGCAAAGGGAAACAAATCAAACACAAAAACAAGTTATAGAAGTATCCTCTGATTCCAAGCTGTGGATTATGATCTTGAAAATGTTACGTATCTCCAAGCACATCTCACCAGGGATTTTAAAGAACATAGCAGAATATATGAGCACGTATAGCAAGTTTTATTTCCTGGTACAGGGTGTCAGTAAACAGAATCTAATCTATTCTATTGTTGGATGAGGAGAGCATTCCTGAAGGTGGGCCAAAAAAATCCCCACACACCACAGGCCCTAGATTCAGATCTGGCTTATTGTTACTTAAGTAAAAAACGCTTAAGGAATAAAGAAATTTAGAAAACATGTCTAATCAGTTGCTAACTACACATGTAAAATTTTTCCACAAAGAGATCAAAACAGACAATGACTGCTGAAACAAAATTCAAGGCCAGTCAGAATGGGATACATGCTTGCAACACCACGTCTTTCATATTCCCTCAAACCTAATTGTCAACCTTGCTCAAAAGAAGTTTACACAATTCTTCATTTGTTATTATATTTGAGATTACCAATTTAAGAGTTCACAAGTCCTTGGATATACAGATCTTTATCTAAAATAGCATACTGTGGTTCCAAAGTTCTTTCCTAGTGGCTACCGGATTTCATTCCTTCCAGGATGTTTAAACCTTAATTAAGTATGCTGTTATTTTCCCACTTTCTATCTTGTTTTGTGCCAATCAAGAAATTACAAACTGAATTTGTGAACATTTTAAGCAGTGTAGAAAATGCACTATATACAGATGGATATTTTGTCTTCATCTTGATTCTAAAGATTTTCCTGTTATACTTTGTTTTTGTTACTTAAACTTTCAGTGTTGTTAGAACCAGAACTCTGTTTATAGTCAGTATTTTCATGCAATTGATAATAATTTCACAAAAAGTATGTGCATTAAAAATCTAATTTGTACAGCACATGACGTTTTCCGCATAATCCTATAAATGTAGCATTAATATACTGCAAGTGTCTGAATTATTTAATTATACAAAATTCGATGGAGAAATCATATCTTGTTAAAAAAAAATGTGTATTCTTAGTTAGGACATAAAACTAAACTTTAGAACTAAAACAAAACTGAGTGCCATCATGAACAATGAACAACTCTGTGATACACTAACAGTGAGTACCTTCAGACAAGGAAATGTTTAGCAGAAGTGTGTCAAGAAATGCTACTGGTGCTCCTTTATACCAACAACAATACGTCTGCATAATGCCTCACTGTGATTGTGACTGCCAAGTCAGAACTTTATTTTCTTTTGATTTTTTTCTTGCGTTATAGTAATTCCAGTTTGTGTTCAGACCAAAGTGTGCATTTACTTATTTATCTACCTATTTATGTATTTATTTAAAGAGCTTGTATAAGAAGCCAATTTCCCCCCTGGGGACAAATAACTTTCTATCTACCTATAAATATACACAAAATCACAAAAAGACTACCACTGTACAGCAAAATCTAATGGATGGGTTTTACTCAACATATTCAACATGGAATTAAGTTTTTACTTACTTGATATTTTGTATGCACAGACACACACACATAACCAGCCATCCTACCAAATGAGATGAAAATTGCGTTAAGGTTGAGAGATACCTCAAAACTGCTAAAAAATTGAAAATTTCAACCAGTTAAACTTTCTCTGTATATACTTATGGCATATATTGGGAAAATGTAAAAAAAAAAAAAAAAAAAGAAAACAAGACACTTCGTTAATTAACTCTATGACAAAAATGCCAGCCTTTGTAAAAATGCGTAAACGAGAACACCAAATAATAGCAAAAAAAAAAAACTAATTGAACAATGACATCAGGTCAAAAAAGGCATGACTCACCAATTGTAAAACTGGTTGGAATGAAAACCTGTAACCATATGTAACAATCAAAGACTAAATTGGAGAACCAATGGTATAGAAGAAAGACATTTGAACAAGCAATAGAAAAAAAATGACTTTAATGTGTTCTTCACATGGTGTGGTATTCTATTTTCAACAACAGTGTCAGATGTCACAGTTACAGCCACTTATAATCTCAATATAGGTGTCATTATGGTATATACTGTATCACGCAGTATACCATTAAAATGTACATTTTATGTATTTGTATTATTCAGGTCAAAGGACAAATAATCCTTTAAATGAGAAAACCAGAAGTGCTCGCTGGGTCCTGATTTGGCAAACATGAATATTATCAGACATTACAGACGTGTACTTTCAGCTGGGAGGAGTAGGTAAATCCTTCCCCACAGTCATTACAGTGATATAGTGTTTTTCCCCCATGTACACGTTGGGAATGCATATTGAGTGCCCCTCTGTGTACAAATTTCTTGCCACACTCTGTGCAGTGATAGGGAGTTTCCCCTGTGTGAATGCGCTGATGCCTTTTTAGGGCAACTGCCTGATTGAAACTTTTCCCACATTCGTTACAGTGATAAGGAGTTTCTCCTGTATGAATCCGTCTATGATTTTGGAGATGCTGGGTGCGACTGAAACTTTTGCCACATTCAGTGCAGAGTGTTTCCCTCCGATGAACGCGCTGATGGAATTTCAAGGATGCCGTAGTACTGAATTTCTGTCCACACTCTCCACACTGGTAGGGCGTTTCACGAACAACAAACTGCTGATATAGTTCAATATTTACAGATTTCCGAACAGTCTTCCTACATTCAACACAATGGACCTGCTGCTCCCCAGTGTGTATCCGCAGGTGTGACTTCAGATTTCCTAACCGACTGAAAGAATCCCCACATTCAGGACAGTTGTAAGGAGGGTCTCCAGTGCATAGGAGATCTTGAGATTTGGGATTTTCCAACTGGCTAAACCTCTTCCCACACTCTGCACATTCATGCAATATTTCAAATGTTCCCTGGGATTCTCCTTGTTGTTCATCTTTTGGCCTGACAAATAGCTGATGGTCTGTAAATAAGAAATTACAGTTACAAAATATGCACAAAAATATACACATAAAACTAAAACAAAGGAAAGATTTCTTGTCAGTGGAAACCAAGCTTATAACTTGCACTGAATTTTTATTTTTTGAGTTTTATGTTTAACTGCATTTTCTGTAATGAATGATGTTTTTCACTTAACAGCCAGTGGAGAGTTAAAAATCTGATATCTGTGAAATTAAGGACATAAGAAATTAAAGTGTTTCCAATTTTCACAAAAAAATAAATTACTAAATTTTCAGGCAACATGAATTTATTTTACTCATGCCCTAAATTATGTCTAAGGAGGTGAATGTTTAAATGAATTTTTGAATCCTCTCAAAATAATAGGTCTTTTAAATTTCATTCCAAGAAAAACGATGGACTTCCCTTCAAAAGAAACTTTACATTTTACAACAGAAGTTTTAAAAATGATTAGCATGGTTACACCTAATCTACTTCAAAAGCAGCAGTGTGACAAAACAGGTAGCCCTGTCATGTGACAATATATTGACTCCATTTCTGATACCAGCCTGGAGTCCTTCTGATTTATTTCCTTTTCAAGTTTAGGTATTGTCTCCTTAGTTTCTGTCGGTTACCTTACACAATTAAAAAATAATTGTTTAGGCTGACTGGGGACTCCTCACAGACTTGCATGAGTGGCTGCGTATAAGTATGTGAGATTGTGCCCTGCGATTCCTGCCTAGCACCCAATGCTCCTAGTATAAATTTTAGTTCTAACTCTTTAAAATGGATAAAGCAGCTTGGAAAAACAGACAGATGAACAGCTGTGACGTTTTGTACTTCAAAAGCATGTGACAGAAGTATATTTCAGATTTTTCTAACCTTTTTTGCAACAAGCATTTCCTAGTTTCCATTTTTAGTACACTTCTAGTGCAGCGTTTACATAATAATTGAATTTTGGGAGTTACCGCTCGTGACGACTCACTTACATTATATGTGAAAGTTAACAGTGCAGCCAAGTGGGGAAGTGTAATTTAGCTATTAGATTAACTTTATCTCCACTCACCAGTTAGATAGCCAGCTGGGTGTTGTACAGCAGGCTCCTTCACAATGACGATTTCTTCAACAGGAGAAAATTTAGGGGTATCATCTTCAACACAGGTATATTTCTGCATACTGATCCATTTCCTTTCAGCAATTTGGTCAACAGTTCTCTCCTGGGAGGAAATTTCCTGTTTGAGACTGGCAATTTCCTGATGGGACACGCTTTCAACAACATGAATGAATCCCAGTTCAGAGATGTCTCTAGCAACGTCACCAGATTCAGTTCCCCGATTCAGGTCAACTGACTCTACTTCTGGAGGCTCTTCTTTTATTTGTGCACACTTTAATGAGTATGGCTCATATTTGATGCAGTCAGAATTGGATTTCATGAGATCCTTCTTGACACAGACAGATGACACAATGTTAGATTCTTTTGCAATAATTGGAGAGGCATCCTCTTTAATATGAAAGGATGTCATCTTTATATACCTGCAAAAGAAACAAAAGCGTCACTATTACTTATAAATATTTATTCCATGCAGTTCGCCCAATGTACCAAACCAAAATTATGTTTTTATCATGTATCCCATTTCTTAAAATCAGATTTAAAATGCAAAAATGTAACCCTGTCATTGTGACAAGTGTTTTCACAATTACTGGATAGTTTAATTAGTTTACTCTTACGAGATTTAACTCATTAATTTAAATATCAGTTAAACTCAAATTACCAATGCAAGGATGTGTTCAGTATTTCTGCACCAAGGAGTTCAACATTTAGTGTAAAAAACACAATGTATAAAAAAAAAATCACTGCAGTTTCATCATAGTGAGCTTCTCACTAGTTACACAAAAGCTTCTTTGGACCGGAGCTAGTGTGAAAAGGTCCGTAACAATAATGAAGGCTCTGTCCTCTATAGATGCTATATGATTTACGATACAAACATCCTGAGGTCTCTTAATGTCAGACGCACCTTCACTACATGAAACCGGCAGATCAAGAACGTGAATTAATAAGCAAAGGGGGCGTCACCCAGACCGATCAGATTTAGAAGGTAACCAGGTTCGCAGTTTCTAATCCACGAGAAGACGGGACGACGTTTGCGCTGCTGAGGCAGGCATTCCAACACTGCCACGTGTATTCTGATGTCCGTACCTCCACGGAATACTGTACCGTTATTAAATGCATTTAACTGTGTAAAAGTGCTCGGCAGTTTCTGCTATCCCCGATGTACAAAACTTCCCAGCTCATTTTCTGAACCTGTCGCTAATTATGACGTTTTAATATTGAGCATGCGCACCATTACGTCATCAATTTTCGACGAGAACCTTTTATGACACTGCCCACACAACGTGCATAACCTCTTGTTTATTTTGGACTGTCATTACATTTCATCATTTCTTTACCGCGAACTGAGAATGTTTGATATAGGTACTTTTGGCAATTTAGATGGAAATTGTATTCATCCGAAGGGGTTATAAACGTTGCGAATGCTTTATTAGTTCAGTTAATTTTGGTTTTGTATAGTGTCGTTCTGCTTTCAGCTCATTATACACATATACTGTAGTTCATTTCCGTTATTAATTTGCATTATTAACAGGGTTCCTTACCATATGTTCAAATGTTCATTTTAATAGCTGCTGTTAATTTTATAATTTATTCTGTTATTTCTGTCACGTATGTTACACACTGATTTTCATCATTTTTACATTATCTTTCCAAGCATCCTTTGAGATCATTTTACCTCAGAGCTTCTAAATTGTGGTTTAAAAGTGTGCTGTGTTTTATACTGTGTTTTAATTGACACATCTCTGCTGCATAATATGTTGGCCGAAAGCAGTTAATAATAAGTGACGAAATAACAGTGGACTCGATGTTACACTAAAGAACGGGAATGTAATTAGAAAAATGAACGTAATTGTAAACAAATTTAAACTCCGAAAATGTAGTCTACCCCATGCATTGAGCTTTAATTGTTTTGAAGTCATGTTTTTTTCATCTAGCTTATTATAAGGACATTTTTACCATAAGAAAATACCAATTGTGTAATGCTCAAAACATGACAGTTTATAAAAATACATATATAAAAATGAGTTTGAAAAAAATGCAGTTTATTTTATACATAAATAAACTTGGATGCTCCATATGTGGAATTTGCATGTCTTCCCCTTGTCCACATGAGTTTCCTTTCGCTGTCGATAGACATGTGTTAGGTGGATTGGCAATGCTAAATTGGCACATGTTGTGAGTTTATCCTGTGACAGACTGGCACCCTGTCCAGGTGTTTCCCTCTGCTCAATGTTTGCTAGGATTACTGTAGGCTTTAGTTGCCCTGCAACCGTGCCCTGGATAAGTGGGTTAAGAAAATGGATGGATGATCATAAGCAAACAGTACAATGGATTTAGAAAGTATTAAGATCCCTTCCGCTTCTGCGCACTTTATTGAGTTGTACATTTAATTTTAAAATGATAAATTTGCCATATTTGTCCATCAATCTTCACTCAATAACCCATAATCTCAACATGAAAACATGTTTTCAGAAAGGTTTGTAAATTTATTAAAAATTTATATACATATTCAGACCCCTTAATTCAGTACTTTTGCATTAGTGACAGCTTCGAGTCATCTTAGGTAAGTCTCTAAAAGCATTGTACTCCTGAATATGGGAACTTTATCTCATTCTCCCTGGCACATCCTCTCAACCTCTGATAGATCAGATGGGAAGCCTCTGTAAACTGCCATCTTCATGTCTCTCCACAGGTGTTCCATGGAGTTTAGGTCTGTGCTTTGGCTAAACCACTTAAAGACAGTCAGAAACTAGTCCCAAAGCCACTCTAGCCACTGTATGCTTTAATAATAAAACATTTTATTTATATAGCACCTTTCCCATGCTCAAGGCACTTACAGAATATAAGAAAGAATGGCAGGGTATACAGTATATAGCATTGTACAAACCAGATAAATAAATAAAGAAGATTATGACAGTGAATTCAGTGACAAAAAAAAGCCTAACAGACAACATAATTGATGGTCTTGCATACACACATACAGGTTACATGAGTATCTTGACAGAGAAGTAAACTGAGAGAAGGGTAATAAATTAATTTCGGTAGGTCATTCCAGAGTCTGGGCGCTATACAGCTGAAGGCCCTGTCACCCATGGACTGTAGATTAGTGTGGGGCACAACAAGATTGCCAGAATCAGAGGACCTTAGTGGGCAGGCCGGCACACAGTGATGGAGAAGGTCACTGATGTAGTTTGGCGCGAGGTTATTTACGGCTTTGTAGGTTATTAGTAGGATTTTATATTCGATTCTGTAAGACACAGGGAGCCAGTGAAGACGGAGCAGGATGGGTGTGATGTGCTCGCTGCTGCTGGTTCGTGTAAGGACTCTTGCAGCTGAGTTATGAATAAGCTGGAGCTGTGATATAAGATTAGAAGGGGCACCTGCCAGTAGGGAATTACAATAATCGATGTGGGATGTGATAAAAGCATGGACAAGTTTCTCAGCATTAGAGAAGGAGAGGAAGGAGCGAACACGGGATATGTTACGGAGGTGAAAGTAAGAAAGTTTCTTAATGTGATTTATGTGGGCGGAATAAGAGAGGGAGGAATCAAAAATGACACCAAGATTTTTTACAGTAGAGGCAGGTCTGATGAGATCACTGCCAAGATGGACTGGGAAGGAGCTCATTTTATTAAGTTGTATTTTAGTCCCAATTTGCAGGAGTTCAGTTTTGTTGCAATTTAATTTTAAAGAGTTCTGCTCCATCCAGGTTTTAATTTTACTAAGGCAGGTTGTGAGCTGAGAAAGCTCTGATGAAGTTCCATTTTTAACATTGAAGTAGAGTTGAGTATCATCTGCATAAAAATGATAACCCAGTCCATAGCTACGGATCATATGGCCAAGGGGAAGCATATAAATACAGAAGAGAAGAGGGCCGAGGACAGAGCCCTGAGGAACTCCTTGTGTGACTGGTGCTGAGCTGGATCTGCTGTTGCCAAGACTAACAAACTCTTGCCTATCAGTCAGATAGGACTTGAACCACTGGAGGGCAGTGCCAGAGATACCCAGCATGTTCTCCATTCTGGACAGTAGAATGTCATGTCTCATAGTGTCAAATGCTGCACTGAGGTCTAATAGAATTAATATGCTGGTTTGTCCAGAGTCTGCTGCCATCAGCAAATCATTGGTTACCCGTAGCAGAGCAGTTTCACAGCTGTGCTGCGCCCTGAAACCAGACTGAAAGAGTTCCATCAAGTTATTAGAGGTTAAGTAATTGGTGAGTTGGGAAGCTACAACACGCTCGAGAACTTTTGACAGGAAAGGTAAGTGGGAAATAGGCCGGAAATTCTTAAGATTGTCAGCATCAAGACCAGACTTTTTTAACATTGGGGTTACAGAAGCGATTTTAAAAGTGAGCGGCACGGAGCCAGTGTCAAGGGATGAGTTTATTATTGTTGTAACAGTCGGGATTATGGCATGAAGGCTGGATTTAAGTAGTGTGTTGGGGATGGGGTCCAGTACACAAGTAGTCGGCCTCATCTTACAAAGCAGGTTATTAATAAACGCAGATGTGACTGGTGAGAACTTAGAGAAGGAACTGGATGGAGTGGGAAAACAGGGAGAGATATAAACAGATGATGTATTTATGTTAGTTGAATTATTTAGATCTTTAATTTTGTTACCGAAAAAGTGGAGGAATTCCTAACAGACTTCAGTAGAAGAGGTAGTTGGGCCAGATGCGGGTTTGAGTAGTTTATTAACTACAGAGAACAAAATCCTTGGGTTATCATGGCCACTTTCTATTATTCTGCCATAATGGGTGTTCTTGGCAGAAGTTAGTGCTTCTCTGTAAGCTCTTTGGTGGTCAGAGAAGCCTGGATATGAACAGTGAGGCCAGTCTTACGTGACATTCTCTCAAGGCGTCGGCCAGCTGCTTTCATAGATCGCAATTCTGAATTATACCAAGGAGCTGAACGCTTAAAGGAAACTCTTTATGTTTTAAAGGTGCTGTTTTATCTAATGCTGAATGAAGGGCTGTGTTATAGTGGTCAACAAGACTATGTAGTGTTGACGGAATAGATGCAGACAGTAAAAGATCAGAAATGGATCCAGAAAGGATAGAGGGACAGATATTTTTAAGGTTTCTGTAAGAAATTTGTCGTTTATAAGTAAGAGGAGGGAAAGGCATTGAGACAGTGAAAAATACTGCTTTATGGTCAGAGAGTCCCAAATTAGTGCTATAAATGTTGGCAACAGATAGTCCAGAAGTGCAGATCAGATCCAATATATGACCACCAGAATGGGTGGGAACATCAACATGTTGTGTCAAGTCAAAACAGTCAAATAAGGATAGGAATTCATTTCTCAGTTTAGATGTGGGGGTGTCAATATGGATGTTGAAATCACCGAGAAGGATAATTCTCTGAGAGTAAGAGCTTAGGTGGGTCAAAAGTTCAATCAGATCGGATAAGAAGGATGCATTGTATTTTGGGGGACGATAAAGAACAATGAGTGAGACAGGACCTGATTCCGTTATTAGTTTAAGAGCCAGGCACTCAAAAGACAATAGACAGTCAATTGGGATTCGTTTGATGTTTAAGTCTGCTCTGACAATTACTGCAAGCCCACTGCCTTGCCTTGAGGTGGGAGGCTCTGTGTGGAAAGTGAAACCATTTGGAGTCGCCTCGGTGAGAGACGTAAATTCGTTCGGTTTTTGGCAAGTCCCCGTTAAACACAGAATGTCAAGTTTGGTGTCAGTGATGAGTTCTGACAGCACCAATGCTTTGCCATTAAGAGATCTCGAGTTAAAAAGTGCAATATCAGTTAATGAGGCTTATTTTTGCACAGAGCTGTGATCAGGGTTAATTTCCACATAATGTAAATTTGGCACACTGACAATTCTATTTCCAGGGTCATGAGAAGGACGGCGTATTCCTGAGCAAATGCTGCTGGTGGTCTTTTCATTCGCAGCCCGGCGGTGGCGGCGACCTGACCCACGATGTATATATTTCGGGTGCTGCAAAATACCGGCGTCCTTTAGGATGTTCCAGTCAGACCATTTGCTTTGGACAAACTGTTTAATAAGATGGAGTTTGTCATGAGAGTATTTTAGCATGATACTGGGCAATACGTATCTGAATAGCTGTGGAGAAGCAGCACAGCACAGCGGAACCGGTAGGACAGACGGGTGTGGTAGCATAGGTGAGCGGCAATAGCAAGCAGCAGAAAGCATAGCAGGAGGAGGTAGCAGGATTTGGAGGTTCCAATACACAGCCACAAACAGTAACGCTTGGTAATTTCAGGCGTGATCGCCCCGGAGCCATAAGCCAGGTTAGTATGAACATCAGATCAGTTCCCAGTCGCAGAGTACTGTAAGAAGAAACGGGAGCAGATCAGCATAGCGAATATAATCACAGAGACATATTATCCTGAGGTCCTAGATCACCAGGTACAAAGAAATGTTCGTAGGTCTCATCCCGTGATCCACAGACTCAGCTGTTCCCAGTCAAAGTAGAGTCCATAAAATCTGTAAATATTAAGCCAAATTCGAGTCAGCTGTATCCACGAACTATACTTACAATAAAATAAATAAAACAAGCGTAAGAAAGTGTAGAATTAACACGAATTTTGCAAAAAGTGTTGTTAACAGGGAGCAGCGGCAACAACATGCGTGCGACAGCGTCCCCTCACCTGAACCACTGTTGTACTGACAGGTGATCTGTTGCCCCAGTCTGAGGTCATGTGCACTCTGCAACAAGATTTCTTCAAGGTTCTCCATATTTGGCTGCATTTATCCTTCACTCAAATCTGATCAGTTTTCCTTGTCCCTGTTGCTGAGAAACACACCCATACGATTATGTTTCCACCGCCATGCTTCACCTTACAGATGATATTAACCAGGTGGTGAGCAGTGCCTGGTCTTTGCCAGATATAGTGCTTGGAATTTTTGTCTCATCAGACTGACCAGAAAATCTTTTTTCTCATCTTCTCTCAGCTGTTGAGAAAACCCCCCATTGCATTGAAGCTACCACCACTATGCTTCACCTTAGGGATGGTATTAAGCAGATGTTGAGCAGTGCCTGGTCTTTGCCTGACATAGTGCTTGGATGTTTTGTCTCATCAAACTGACTAGAATATTTTTCCTCATGGTCTCAGGATCTTTTAAATGTCCTTTTTCAAGCTCCAAGTGGGCTGTCAATATGCCTTTTTCTCAAGAGTGTCTTCCATATAGCTACTCTGCCATAAACACTTGGTTAGTCACCTCCCTGACCAAGGTCCTTCTTATCCAGTTACTCTGTTTGACTATTATGGCCAAATCTGCTGGTTCTAAACATCTATTTCACAAATATTGAGGACACTGTACTTCTGGAAACACTCATATCTTTAGAAATGGTTTGATCCCAATGCCCTCATCAATGCTTCACCACAATTTGATCACAGAGGTCTACAGAGAGTTTCCTGGACTTATGACTTGGTTTTACTCCTGACATTTGGTGTGAATTGTAGGACCTTTTCTATACAGGTGTTTGCCTTTTTAAATTATGTTTAATCAATTAAGATTGCCACAGGTAGATTCCAATTAAGTTCTACAAACATTTTAAGGATAATTGCAACAAACAGGATGCACCTGACCACAATTTCGAGTGCCATAGCTTCTTCTTCTTCTTTTGGCTGCTCCCGTTAGGGGTTGCTACAGCGGATCATCTTCTTCCATATCTTTCTGTCCTTTACATCTTGCTCTGTTACACCCATCACCTGCATGTCCTCTCTCACCACATCCATAAACCTTCGCTTAGGCCTTCCTGTTTTCCTTTTCCCTGGCAGCTCTTTCCTTAGCATCCTTCTCCCAATATACAGTGGTGTGAAAAACTATTTGCCCCCTTCCTGATTTCTTATTCTTTTGCATGTTTGTCACACAAAATGTTTCTGATCATCAAACACATTTAACCATTAGTCAAATATAACACAAGTAAACACAAAATGCAGTTTGTAAATGGTGGTTTTTATTATTTAGGGAGAAAAAAAAATCCAAACCTACATGGCCCTGTGTGAAAAAGTAATTGCCCCCTGAACCTAATAACTGGTTGGGCCACCCTTAGCAGCAATAACTGCAATCAAGCATTTGCGATAACTTACAATGAGTCTTTTACAGCGCTCTGGAGGAATTTTGGCCCACTCATCTTTGCAAAATTGTTGTAATTCAGCTTTATTTGAGGGTTTTCTAGCATGAACCGCCTTTTTAAGGTCATGCCATAGCATCTCAATTGGATTCAGGTCAGGACTTTGACTAGGCCACTCCAAAGTCTTCAGTTTGTTTTTCTTCAGCCATTCAGAGGTGGATTTGCTGGTGTGTTTTGGGTCATTGTCCTGTTGCAGTACCCAAGATCGCTTCAGCTTGAGTTGACAAACAGATGGCCGGACATTCTCCTTCAGGATTTTTTTGGTAGACAGTAGAATTCATGGTTCCATCTATCACAGCAAGCCTTCCAGGTCCTGAAGCAGCAAAACAACCCCAGACCATCACACTACCACCACCATATTTTACTGTTGGTATGATGTTCTTTTTCTGAAATGCTGTGTTCCTTTTACGCCAGATGTAACGGGACATTTGCCTTCCAAAAAGTTCAACTTTTGTCTCATCAGTCCACAAGGTATTTTCCCAAAAGTCTTGGCAATCATTGAGATGTTTCTTAGCAAAATTGAGACGAGCCCTAATGTTCTTTTTGCTTAACAGTGGTTTGCGTCTTGGAAATCTGCCATGCAGGCCGTTTTTGCCCAGTCTCTTTCTTATGGTGGAGTCGTGAACACTGACCTTAATTGAGGCAAGTGAGGCCTGCAGTTCTTTAGACGTTGTCCTGGGGTCTTTTGTGACCTCTCGGATGAGTCGTCTCTGCGCTCTTGGGGTAATTTTGGTCGGCCAGCCACTCCTGGGAAGGTTCACCACTGTTCCATGTTTTTGCCATTTGTGGATAATGGCTCTCACTGTGGTTCGCTGGAGTCCCAAAGCTTTAGAAATGGCTTTATAACCTTTACCAGACTGATAGATCTCAATTACTTCTGTTCTCATTTGTTCCTGAATTTCTTTGGATCTTGGCATGATGTCTAGCTTTTGAGGTGCTTTTGATCTACTTCTCTGTGTCAGGCAGCTCCTATTTAAGTGATGTCTTGATTGAAACAGGTGTGGCAGTAATCAGGCCTGGGGGTGGCTACGGAAATTGAACTCAGGTGTGATACACCACAGTTAGGTTATTTTTTAACAAGGGGGCAATTACTTTTTCACACAGGGCCATGTAGGTTTGGATTTTTTTTCTCCCTAAATAATAAAAACCATCATTTAAAAACTGCATTTTGTGTTTACTTGTGTTATATTTGACTAATGGTTAAATGTGTTTGATGATCAGAAACATTTTGTGTGACAAACATGCAAAAGAATAAGAAATCAGGAAGGGGGCAAATAGTTTTTCACACCACTGTACCTAGCATCTCTTCTCTGCACATATCCAAACCAACGCAATCTCGCCTCTCTGACTTTGTCTCCCAACCGTCCAACTTGAGCTGACCCTCTAATATATTCATTTCTAATCCTATCCATCCTCGTCACACCTAGTGCAAATCTTAGCATCTTTAACTCTGCTACCTCCAGCTCTGTCTTCTGCTTTCTGGTCAGTACCACTGTCTCCATCCCATATAACATAGCTGGTATCACTACCGTCCTGTAGACCGTCCCTTTCACTCTTGCTGATACCTGTCTGTCACAAATTACTCCTGACACTCTTCTCCACCCATTCCACCCTGCCTGCACTCTCTTTTTCACCTCTCTTCCACAATCCCCATTACTCTGTACTGTTGATCCCAAGTATTTAAACTCATCCACCTTCGCCAAGTCTACTCCCTGCATCCTCACCATTCCACTGACCTCCCTCTCATTTACACACATGTATTCTATTCACACATTGTTCCTACTGACCTTCATTCCTCTCCTCTCTAGAGCATACTGTATCTCCACCTATCCAGGGTCTTCTCAACCTGCTCCCTACTATCGCTACAGATCACAATCTCATCAGCAAACATCATAGTCCACGGGGACTCCTGTCTAATCTCATCTGTCAACCTGTCCATCACCATTGCAAATAAGAAAGGGCTCAGAGCCGATCCCTGATGTAATCCCACCTCTACCTTGAATGCATCCGTCACTCCTACCGCAGACCTCACCACTGTCACACTTCCCTCGTACATATCCTGTACAACTCTTACATACTTCTCTGCCACTCCTGACTTCCTCATACAATACCACAACTCCTCTCAAGGCACCCTGTCATATGCTTTCTCTCTAAACTTCTCCATCAACATCCTCAGAACAAAGATTGCATCTGTGGTGCTCTTTCCTGGCATGAAACCATACTGCTGCTCACTAATCATCACCTCACTTCTTAACCTAGCTTCCACTACTCTTTCCCATAACTTCATGCTGTGGCTCATCAATTTTATTCCCCTGTAGTTACTGCAGTCCTGCACATCCCCCTTATTCTTAAATATCGGCACCAGTACACTTCTTCTCCACTCCTCAGGCATCCTCTCACTTTCCAAGATTCCATTAAACAATCTGGTTAAAAACTCCACTGCCATCTCTCCTAAACACCTCTATGCTTCCACAGGTATGTCATCTGGACCAATGGCCTTTCCATTTTTCATCCGTTTCATAGCTGTCCTTACTTCCTCCTTGCTAATCCGTTGCACTTCCTGATTCACTATCTCCACATCATCCAACCTCTTCTCTCTCTTGTTCTCTTCATTCATCAAACTCTTAAAGTACTCTTTCCATCTGCTCAACACATTCTCCTCGCTTGTGAGTATGTTTCCATCTTTATCCTTTATCACCCTAACCTGCTGCACATCTTTCCCAGCTTGGTCCCTCTGTCTAGCCAATCGGTACAGGTCCTTTTCTCCCTCCTTAGTGTCCAACCTCTCATACATCTCATCATACACATTTTCTTTAGCCTCTCTCTTCACCTTACGCCTTATCTCCTTGTACTCTTGTCTACTTTCTGCATCTCTCTGACTATCCCACTTCTTCTTTGCCATCCTCTTCCTCTGTATACTCTCCTGTATTTCCTCATTCCACCACCAGGTTTCCTTTTCCTTCTTCCTCTTTCTAGATGTCACGCCACGCATCCTTCTTGCTGTCACCCTTACTACATCTGTTGTAGTTTCCCAGCTGTCTGGTAACTCTTCACTGCCACCTAGTGTCTGTCTCACCGCCTCCCTAAACTCAACCTTGCAGTCTTCCTTTTTCAACTTCCACCATTTGATCCTTGGCTCTGCCCTCACTCTCTTCCTCTTCTTGATCTCCAACATCATCCTACAGACCACCATCCTATGCTGCTTAACTACACTTTCCCCTGCCACCACTTTGCAAGCTTCAATCTCCTTCAGATCAACTCTTCTGCATAGGATGTAATCTACCTGTGTGCATCTTCCTCCACTCTTGTACGTAACCCTATGTTCCTCCCTCTTCTTAAAATATGTATTCACCACAGCCATGTCCATCTTTTTGGCAAAATCCACTATCCTCTGACCTTCTTTATTCCTCTCCTTGACACCATATCTACCCATCACCTCCTTGTCTCCTCTGTTCCCTTCACCAACATGCCCATTGAAATCCGCTCCAATCATCACTTTCTGTCCCTTGGGTACACTGTTCATCACTTCAACCAACTCACTCCAAAAATCTCCTTTCTCACCCATTGCACACCCAACTTGCGGTGCATATGCACTAACAACATTCATCATCACACCTTCAATTTCCAGCTTCATAATCATTACTCTGCCTGACACTCTTTTCACCTCCAAAACACTCTTGACATACTGTTCCTTCAGAATAACTCCCACCCCATTTCTCCTCCCATCCACACAATGATAGAACAATTTGAATCCACCTCCGATTCACCTGGCCTTACTCCATTTAGTCCCTTGCAGGCATAATATATCAACCTTCCTTCTCTCCATCACATCAGCTAACTCTCTCCCCTTAGCAGTCATTCTGCCAACATTTAATGTTCCAACTCTCATTTCCAATCTCTTTCCCTTCCTCCTCTCCTCCTGCCTCCATACACGTCTCCCTCCTCTTTTTCTCCTTCTTTGGCCAACAGTAGCCCAATTTCCACCAGCACCCTGTTGGCTAACAGTACTGGTGGCGGTCGTTGTTAACCCGGGGCTCGACTGATCCGGTATGGAAATTTGTATTGCTGTCCTCATATTGATTTGGCAAAATTTTACACCGGATGCCCTTCCTGGCGTAATCCTCCCCATTTATCTGGGCTTGAGACTGGCACAAAGAAACACACTGGTTTGTGCATCCCCTGCAATGGGTCTAAATACTTACCGCTATAAGTATATTTTTTGATTTATAGAAATTTGCTTTTCTTTCTGAAAACATGTTTTTACTGGGTTTTTCATGAGTTATTGAGCATGGATTGATGGCCAAAAATGACAAATTTAACCATTTAAAGTTAAATCTACAACACAATAAAGTGTGCAAAAAGTGAAGGGGTCTGAATGCTTTCAGAACATACCGTATAAGTAAGTTTTATAGCTTGTATTGGCAATATAAGACACCATATAAACTGCAGATCAGTCTTTTTGAAATGTAAATTTCCACAGAGAGAAACTTGAAAACAATATAAAGATGAAAACCAGGGAGAAAGTGATATACTGTATATGGAACTATGGTATAGCATTCATTAGGCACACATTGTAAATAATAAAACATAAATAAGTTAACAAAAGGGGTACCCTATCACACCTTGCTACTGTTTTTTATGACAGTGGTTTAACATCTGATTGCTGTCTTATTGGAAGTTCCAAAGCCATCTTGCCTTTGGACCTTTTCTCAAACCAAGACCATTGGAGACAGCTGGAGTGACAAAACCTGAGCCTTAATTAAAAAACAACACAAAAAAAAATCAAGACAACTTAAGGATGTTGCTGCAAGTGCTTCACAGCTGTTTGATTTAAGAAGATAAATGAGCATTTTAAGTCAAGTTAAGTGTTTTTTCTTCCACAATTTGTTTTGAGGGTTGTTTTGATTGCTTTGGGGCTGTATTAAGTCTTGACGTCATAGAAGCTTAATTAAGGGAGTGGACAGCTTGATAGGCTCTGTCTAGTATGGTATTATCCAAAGAAATTTGAATGCTTTGAGATTGTAAGGAAGGAAGCAAATATTAAAATAAAAATACTTATTATTCCGGGACTGTGTTGCCAGTAAAGTCAGAAAACAAAGATATAAAAGAATGATTGTTTTATTTTGATAATTTAATACCTGGACAAAACACCAATAAAAAATGTGGAACAGGAAATGGTTCTAATTTAACAAAAATGATATGCACATTTCTTATAAATTATATTTTGATACTGATTGTATAGCAAAAAACATTTCAAAGTTTCAAAAGTAAAGAGATCATTCACAATACTGTATGTCTTGACAGTACAAAGCTAATAACGATCTAAAACAGAACTTTTAGTTCTTTCAGCTTTAAACTCTTGATGACAAAAAGTACAGAAGAAATTAAATTTCCTTAGTTTTAACATTGTTAGGAAAACTAATGTCTATTCTTGAATAAAATATAATTAGATTCTGTCTGCCACCATCTATCACAACATCCTTGGAAAAAGTTAGCTATATCTAGCTGAACCATATCATTTCTTATATTGTTTTCTGCATAAAAGAAACTTGTCACATGAAATTCTTTCACTGCATTATTAATCTGCTACTAATAAAGCACCACAATACAGTACTGAATTATTCATTTATTATTTTATTGTATGATTTTTCAGTCCATTGCACTTTTAATGTATAGTACCACCAATACACTTCTTGGAAGTTTTTGTTAAGCAAATTGAGAATTTCAGGAAATTCAGTGCTTAATAAATGTGATATAAGTAATCATGTTTTTTTGTATTAGAGATTGTAGAAACCTTTAATGTAAATAACATGTCTTTTTTTCAAGCTGCACTATGATTACAAAGATTGTTGATGTGCATTGTTAGTTGTAAACCTGAATTCTTGTGACTGACCCCAACCAAAAGTTCACTATGTGGCATGTCAGACTTCCAGTCATACAGAGCTCAAAAAACTTTTATCACTTTGCATATCAAGAACTCCTGCCTACACTGCGCTACATGCAGTTCCCTATTTTGCCACTTTTAAAAATAGTACTTATGATATTATTTTAAATAAAGGTATTTCACCCATCATTTCAGCCTACAGCTTTGACGTGAAATGGAAGAGGTGAATCAACAGAATGGGCTCCAAAAAGCTCCAATCTAATACTTGATTTTATTATGTAGGCATATGCAAAATATTATCTATGCAGAAAACATTTGTCACCTGGGACTGCTACAAAAAGCAGATTCGTATACATGTGTTAAGAGAAGTTTGAAGAGCTGCATATGCAGGTCTATTATGACATTATTTTTGAAGATTCTGTACACATTTCCTAAAATACATAATTGACTTTTGCTCAGTAAGTAAAGAGATACTGAATTGCTGATAATCTTTTTATGACCAGGGAATTTGGTGTACATAAAATAAAAAGATGACTGACACATCAGCAGTGTGACAGAATGTGAAGGAAATTACATAAAAATTAAAGAGAAACTAACACAAGAATTTTTAAATGTAAGATTAATGTTGATCTTCAATTAATTTTTACTCAAATTATAAAGAGATGTAAATGGTGGTAGATAAGTGAGTAAGTGTACACATTTTCAGATCTTGTACTCTCTGTTTACAAGTGAAACTAGTCAGTCTCAGAATAACAGAGTATTCAGTTTGCAGCCTAAATCCATTACATTTATTTTAGTGATAAGAAATCACTACATGCATTCAACATTTTTAATAAATTAAAAGCCATTCTCTTACTGTGGGAGTGCATTTTGGAGTCATTTCAGAACAATTAACCATTTTCAAAGGTTTGCAACTAAGGACATTTCATGCAGTTTTTGTATTTAAATGTATTTAAATTTAATTTAAACTTTGTATTTAAATGTAAAAACGAATTTTCCCTAAGTATAGCAGTTCATTTCTATTACATTTTCTTTACCATAAGTATTTGTGATTTTGGCACCTTAGTTAAATTGGCCAGTGAAACAATGTAGAGTAGACTCTGCATCCACTAAAATTTTCAGCATTGAAAGTGGATGGATGGAGAACTGAATATTTGTTTAATACTTATTCTAAAAAGAAAAAAAATCAGAAACACGATGCACCATTTTAGCAGTTTTAGTGTTCTCTTTGTGTTTATGTTCTCTTTTCTGAAAACATTTGAAGCAAGCTATTAAAGTTCTTTTGAAATGTGTACAAATGCTGAATCAATGGGTCAAGGCAGTAATATTGTAGCTTTACCTCCTCCGAGTCCCATTAAAGTACAATGTCATTGTTCTTTATGTTATGAATGTTTCTTGCTGCCCTGATAGCAGATTTCATTGAAGTTTCAATCCAGCCATGTGGCAATGCTGTATGCTCCCCAGCAAAGTGTATCCTTTCTTCCTTTGCAAAAAGGTCTTTGTAGTATTCATTCAGTTGGTAGGGGTTTAATATGGAGAAGGCTCCTAAACTGAAGGGATCCCTGCCCCATTTTTTTACTACTCCTCCATCCCAGAGTGAATAAATATGTTCTCCATGAATTTTTGCCAGGTCTCTGAGAGCAACCTTCATGCATTCCTTCTCATTTAGTCCATTAAAGAAATCTGAATCCTCACCATATGTGTAAGAGGCAAGCAGCACACCACCATTAGTGCCTTCAAAACTGTGACTGGGGTAAAAGATAAATCTAGACGGAAGATCGGTAATGGACTTTCCACCAAATATTCCTTGCTTTTCCCAGAAACGACACTTGAAACTTAGGAAGATCTTGGTTGACCCTGAATAGTGGACTAAACGTAGGGCTTGCATTTTTTTCCTTGACAGAGCAGGCTCATAGTTCAGCAGCAATGAAGCTTTGGCTGTGGCTGTGAGGAGCACATAATCTGCACTGAAGCTCAAATCATCAGCAGGTGTTTTCTGGTTGTTATAAGACACAGTGACACCACATTGATTTTGCATTATCTTTGTCACTCTTGAGTTCAGGTAAACAGTGGAGTTGAGTTTTTGGTAAATTGCCTTGACCAGGTTATCCATGCCTCCTCTGATTTCATAGTAGCTGAAACATAAGAGCAGAAAGATCAAAAGTTAGATGTGTTTTGTTATTAGTAAGCTATATACAGAGCTACCTGTAGTACTACAGTAGTTTATGGTAGCATATGAGTTGTCTTTGAAATGCCTGTTGAATTTTTGGGAGAAAATAATCTATCAATGAAATGTAAATAACATTATTACTTTCCTTGAAATTACACCCCTCTTGTCATTAAGTAATCTGCATTATTGTCTTATCACATTCAGTTTTATTTCAAGTAAGATCCCTAAATCTTAATGGCCATAAATTGTGGTTAAACAGTACATAGAGCATGTTTGTTTTTTCTTTTTCTCTCACAAATTTCAGGTGCTTAGTTGCCAAGTTTAGAATAAGAATTTACATTAACATGATGTTCAAAATGTGACACTGCAACAAAAGAGCAGTAAAGATGCTCATGACACACTAGAGAGGGATTACTAAACAGAAATAAACATTTACCTGAATAGCATTACAAATTAAACCCAACCACTCTTATTACCCAATCCCAGAAAGATCATTTGTCATGCATTGTATATGTGTGTGTGTGTATACATTTACAGTGGAGAGGAATCTTAGACTAAGACAGACCCAAACATATCAAAAAACTGTAAAATTTCAGTAGAACAGCCACAGATTATTCCACTCCAACTAGTTTTTGTTTATTGTTTAACTTCTGCCCATACAAACATATTTCTAAGGTGCTTTTATTCTTTGCCAAGCCTTGTTGTAACTCATCTTTATCAATCCTCTCATTAGCCTACTTTGAGTTGCCAGTTTATTAGGTCACCCCCGACCTCTGCATTTTACATTCCAACACATCATACAACATATGATGGCAGTGTGTGGCCTAGATATTTCAAGCCATTGTTTCTAGAATCAGTTACTGTTCATTTGAGCATTCATATGGCCAAAATGAACGACTTTAGTGATTTTGAAAGTGGTGTGATAGTTGGCACTATGTGGCGTCATGGGCTTTTCACTCACAACCACTTACCAAGAATTGAATGAAAGTGGTACGTGATCATGTGGACAAAACAGCTTGGGGAGAATGTGACAATCATATACACAAACAGACTGGCGACAACCAAGCAATTTACATGAAAACTTAACATTGGTGTGCATAATGTCATCTCAGAAGACACCACTTATTGGACTGTGGCTTGAATGGGTTACAAAAGCCAAAGACTATGTTGTGTACCAATGATGTCAGTGAAAAAACAGAAAGCATGTCTGTAATGGGCATAGAAACATCAAAACAGGACAACTGAGGAGTGTAAAATGGTTGTTTCATTGGATTCATCCAAATTCCTTTTGCTGATGGAAGGAACAGAGTTTGGTGTAAGCAACGTTAGTCCAGGGACCCATCCTTGTTGGTTTCAAAAGTAGGTTGGTGGTGGTAATGTGATGGTGTGAGTTAATGTGTTCCTGGCACATATTAAGGCCCCTGATACAAACTGGATAATGTCTGAGTGATGAGGTGTATCTGAATATCATAATTACTATTTAATATTTTGCAAATGCAATTATGTCAAATTTGTGAATTAGATTAGATAAGATAAGCTTTATTAATCCTATGGGGAAATTCAGATGCATACAGCAGCAGAAAGATAAAAAGCAAGGATAGAGACTTGGAGGACAAATGATACAGCCAATCAATCAATCAGCTGATAAACAAATAATTAACTAAATAAAAATAAAATATGTATATTGTGTAGATATTTCAAAATTAACTTAAAAAGTTAATCGGGAGGAGGCATTGAATTGATGGATAACAGTAGGCAGAAAAGTCCCTCAGAGGTGCTTCCTTACACACTGTGGTGGAATGAGACTTTAGCTAAAAGTACTCCAAGAGAGTGCCATCTGAAGGGGATGGAAGGGATTTTTCATGGCATCAATTTTTCCACCATCCTCTTTTCCACAACAGTGTGTCCAGGATTCACTTTGATGGAACAGACTTCCCTAATAAGTTTGTTCAGGTGTTGTGCTTCTTCAGGGGACTGCAGTGTACAACAACACACTGGTTACTGTAGATTGATAGAACATTTCCAGTAGCTTGCTGCAAACATCAAAAAACCTGAGTCTCCTTATTTGCTCTGGCCCTTCTTATACTGTGTCACTATGTTATCAAACTAGTCCAGTTTATTGTTCATGTGAACCCCCAGGTACGTTTAGCTCTGTACTCTGTAGCTCTGTACTACTTCCACATCCTCTCCCTAAATGGCGACCAGTCTCATAGGCTTCTTGGCATGCCGGAAGTCCACCATCAGCTTTTTTGTTTTGCTGATGTGGAGTTGTATGTTGTTGTCCCTGCACCACAAGGCAAAGTCCTCCACAACCTTCCTGCACTCTGACTTGTCTCCATTATTAATGCAGCCTACAATGGCGGAGTCATATGGAAATTGTCAAGTGCTGGAATTGTACTGGAAGTCTTTAGTGTAGAAGATGAACAGGAAGGGAGACAGGACATTTTCCCGAGAAGCTCCAGTATTACACAGCTAGTGATTGTAGCTGTTTTAGGACAAGCTTCTCAAAGGTCTTCATGACATATGAAGTAAGAGCAACTGGTCTGAAGTCCCTGGGATCACTGGAATGCCCTTTCTTTGGCACTGGGACCACACAGGATGTTTGCCACAGCTGGAGAACCTTCTGCAAATTCAATGAAAGGGAGAACAGGTGCTGAAGGCCCTCCGCAGTGCTGGCTGCCACATACTTTCAGCACACTTGGGTTGATTCCTTTTTGTTAACTTACTAAAAATTAGTAAATTCTCTAAAATCAATAAAAATTTGAGTAGTTTTGAGTAGTTCTCACTGTGCCATTAGCATAAATGTCCATTGTTCATATCGCTCTTATCTATGGACTATGTGGATTTCAGCTTCTTTAAGTGCTCTTTTTATGAATATTTTTGGTGTAGTAAACTTTGGCTTTGTTTAAGAACTATGAAGTCCAGATCACAGACTTTGGCTTTGTTTCCTTCAGTTTTCCCTTTTTGTCATGTATTTTTGATACATATTGCTTTTGGCTTGTTTTTCTTTTTTTAAGAAATTCTTTAAAAAGAAAGAAAGATTGTTTTTGTCTTTTAGGCCAGGGGTTTAATTTTTTTATTCTTTACCTTTGTGGTCTGTTTAGGCTTCAAGCCTGCTTCCCCAGCTTGGGGTAAGGTTGATTTTGGAGTCCTAAGGTCTAGGTTTTGAGTAATTGTGGGTTTTGAGTTTGTGAAGTCCACCAGAACATAACTGTCTGTCTTCAGTGTGATGTCAGTTAATACAAGTTACTGCTAGTTGTCCTAAGTAGGCTTAATGTTATATGAGTACCAATAACAATACATTCAAAAGTTTAAACAGTCATCTGAACTATAATCAATTCACAATTTTTTTAAACAACTTACAAGATTGTACATTATAATATCAACAAAATGCAAGGTCTGTATATTTTTAGTTTAGACTTTATTAAATAATTTATTTTCCGAATCCTTTCATATCACTATAGGGTTATAGAAGGCTGAATTCAATCTTGGCAGAATTAAGGAGAAAGGCAGGAACCAACCCCGGACAGAGCACCAGTCCATTATTTATGTATACAAGTGAAATTTCTAGTAAGCATAAGGCTTAACCTGCATAATACTGGTATATAAGAGAGATTCAAAATATCCATAGAAATCCCTTTTGGACATGGTAAATATTGAGACTCCATATTGACAGTGTCTATGCCAAGATTTAAACATGTTTCCCTGGAGTTGTCAGACATATTTCTCAATATTGCAACATTTTTCTGCCCTTAGTATAAAATGACTAAAAAAAGAATCACTTGTTTGACAGATGCAACTTCTCACATTGGAAAAATATCTGAAAATGTTAGAAATTGTGCGATTTACCGGTTTTGGTCATTAAGATCAGAAAGGAGCCTCAGATTCTCAGTAAAGGCGTTATAGAAAAATCCAGTATCATCCAGCATGTCTCCAATCATCTGCACAGCTCCTTGGCTCAAACGTCCTACTTGTAGAAAGTATTCCTGAAAGAAAATGTATTACTTTTTGTTAGACTGTTGATTGCATTCTTGGTATGTTGTAGTAAACCCATTCATTCTTGATTCCTTCAGACTGTTTGTCTATGTCAGTGTTTCCCAACCTTTTTTGAGCCACAGCACATATTTTATATTAGAAAAATCTCACGGCGCACCACCAAACAAAAATGTCACAAAAAGTATATGCAATGATATGTAATGATCTTCTAGTTTCAATTTACTAACAATTTAAAAGTTTAGTTGAACACACTGTGGTGGGCTGGCGTCCTGTCTGGGGTTTGTTTCCTGCCTTGCGCCCTGTGTTGGCTGGGATTGGCTCCAGCAGACCCCTGTGACCCTGTAGTTAGGATATAGCGGGATGAATAATGGATGGATGGATAGTTGAACACAATGCTGATATACACGCAGGAATTGAAGAAAGACACACACGAAGATCTTCTTCAACAGCTCTGAGTCTCTCTCTTTTTTTAGTTTTTATAGCAGTCATTCTTGAAAAGCCAAGCTCACATAGGTATGTTGTGGAAAATGGGAGCAGGGCTGAAATAGCTCTGCTTGCCACAATGGGGAACTCCTTGGCAGCAGTCAGCCAAAAACTGTCCAAAGTAGATCAGCAAAGCTCAGCTTTAAACCACGATTTTCTCTCAGTACAGTTATTTTCTCCCGCGCCTGCAAAGTCATGTCCTTTCCAACTGCGGTTAAGCTATATTGTTTCCTAACCCAGTCAAGGCAATCAGTGGAAACTGAAGGGAAATAAAATGACAACTTCTGTTCAAGAGTTTTCAAATGCTTGCCTATTGTCTCACACAGTGCAGCAATGTTGATACCTTGCCATTTCTGGGTGTGTGGGAATATGTCAAGGTTGGCACTTTCCACATGTTGTTGCCAGAGTTGCACCGTTGAACGAAATCCATTTATTTTATCTGCACTTGTGAGCAGGTTTTCGTTTTCGGCCTTGCATCCGTGTGTTCAGGTCATTCAAATGTTGAAATATATCCTACAGATATGCTAGTCTTGCATACCACTCATCACTTGAAAGGACAGTGCATCCGGAAAGTATTCACAGTGCATCACTTTTTCCACATTTTGTTATGTTACAGCCCTATTCCAAAATGGATTAAATTCATTTTTTTCCTCAGAATTCTACACACAACACCCCATAATGACAAAAGTTTACTTTTTTTTTTTACACAGTCTGTGTTCTTGTTTTGAAGTGACGGGTGTTTTGTTTGGAGATGGCGTTTAAGTTTGTTAGGAACCAAGGCACTGTTGGACAGCTTTTCCCCACATACCAAGCATAATGGAATTGGCTCGGTTAAAAGGAAATCCAAAGGAAAGATAACTTTCATTGTATTGTCTTGAGCTCACCTTTTTTGTTTTCTTCTGACCACTACTCATACTAGGGCCTTCATCTGGGTCACAATTTTCTCCAGGACCCAGTTCTGATTGTGTACTTTTTCTTTTCAAATATTTATCCATCGCTATCACTGCTGTCACAGCCGAAGCATCACTTATTCTTTTGTTTGAATGGCAACATGTAGATACACAGATTCATTAGCCATCTGCTTCCACCTAGTGGAAGAGTATTTAATTGTTCTGCCTGTCACTGTCACATAGACGAACGAAGACAAATTATTTGCATTAAATAAATAATAATTTTCAGACCAATTAAGTGAAATTGGATAATTTTCCACGGTACACCTGATGATCTCTCATGGCACACTAACGTGCCGCGGCACAGTGGTTGGGAATCACTGGTCTATGTTATATAAGAGGATGGCACTGAGTCCCAAGTGTAGGAGGCTGGTGATACACATTGAAGGTTAAATGTTCAATTCCAAACAGAAGTTTATAAATAGTACTGTACCCTGGCAGCTTTTGTAACCAGTTGTGACAGGATGGTATGAAATTCAAGGGGTATGGATCATCTGGGGACCAGTTGTGACAAAAAGCAAATTATGTGAAATATTCCACTTAATGTGTCCTAACACCAGTCTCGTCACGTGAGTATGACCAGAGTATCTGTAAATTATTAAGACAATATATTTTTGTTCTCATTTGCACAAGGATAATTGTATTTTTAAAAGAAGATTCTCTCAATGATACATTAAATATGTCAGGAAAAATACCAGGTAATTTGGTTTCTACAGATTTTGAAAGTGCAACCTGAAATTCCATCCAGACCAAATACTTTATGAATATTAACTCATTTAAAATCCTTTTTGCATCATCCACAGATAAAAAGGAGAATGAATCATTTACCGTCCCAAGCATTAGTTTCTGAGAAACATTTTTCTTGCAATCAAATCAGGAAAAGAAAGATTAAGGTTCATTGGGGAGAGAAAATGTGGATGTGAATGAACTAGGCTTTAGTGTGTAATCTATAAGCATCAGTGTATCCACCTACATTTTTAGTGCATTACACATGCTCTCTTTAATGGTTTCAATTGCTTTCCTAAATGCTTAGCCGCATCTCTTATTGTTACTGTCTCATTACCTTGAAGTACATTACTGCAAAATGTTAGCAAATTATTGGATGTCATTGCTCATCAACAGTTTTCTTATTAGGTGTTAAGCAGATTATTTTTGTAGGCATACAGTTGTTTAAAAGTTCTTTTAATGTGTCCAGTTGTGACTATTGCATACTCATCCGGATCTGGTAAAGAATCCAAAAATATGTTCCAATTTACATAATCAAACAATCCTGCAGTTGTTCCTCCTCCTCCTCCTCCTTCTCAGTGGTAGTAGTTGTTGTATGATTACATGATCCACCATGCAACATAGTGCTGCTTTCCATTGCCAGCATAAACAAAAAATTAATCAACTAATTCATTCAAAAAAAAAACCTTCTTGTCCAGCACTAAACCATTTTCCTTACTGTCTCCTAAGGATTCAGTCTCTGTTTATAATCTGGAAGCTAAGTCACAGGTAGATGGTTGGACTGTATTGGGTGAAGGAGGGGTAGCAGTTTGTAAACCTGTTATCAGGGTGTGCCAATGATCCAGACTGTTAGCAAACTTGGTGGGGTAGGTGTCATGCTAATGGTATACAAGGAACTATTCCTTAAATCTGTTTTATTGAAGTCATTATGCCAAGCATTTGACTGCTGTGCTGTTGGCACCCAGGCTTTGGATATTTCTTCTAAACTAAGCAAAGTGTAATTAAGTGGGTGTGGCCTTTAGGGGCCACTCTCAGGCCTGTACTGAACCCAAGATAAGCCAACAAGGACAAAGTTACAAATAAAAAAACATAACAAAAAAACAAGGTCCTGTTTACCACTTTGTCTAGTGGATCTTATACAGTATCACTCTAACTGATAGGGTGCATCCTGCATCAGTCCACTTCATTCTTCCGCACATCCTCCCCCTTCTAGAATGGCTTCATGGCAGAGGCGACTACTCTAAGACTACAAGGGAAGCTCTGCCTCCTCTAAAATACCATAAAAAATCATCAAATATCTACTGTTGCTTTTACATTGCTATTAAAAAGAGAGTCCTAGAATTTGTTCAACTTCATGGCTAGTTCATTCAGAATCACCAATAATTTCTTGCAGATCGTCTAACGTGCTTTTTTTCTCATACATTCCCATGGCAGCATGATCCATTAAAACCCACTGAAGTGCAGCTTCACTGGACATCAATGGCACTTCAGAATATGATTTGTTTTCAATGCAGCAAAGCTAAACATTTACTGGACAAGTGCTTTAAAACATCCTTTCCAGGATATAGTGTTTTTAGTTTGCACCTTGTTTCAGCTTAGTAAAATGTGTGCATTTATTTCAAACTAAGTTGTTATGAATTAGCCAGGAAGCTGGCTAGCTGTGCATAATGGCCGAATGTGCTAATATTGTTGACTTGATTTTGGCAAAGCCATTTGATAGTCTTCCTTATGAGGAGAGACTCAGAATTAAACAGCAGATCAATGGCCACTATTGATTTGGTTCAAAAGTCAGAAAAAAATAACATTTTTTTTCAACTCTCCTGGTATGACAAGTTGAGTTTGCTCACTGGAAGTGCTTTGACAAAGAGAATGTACTGTTGGCCATGCCGCTTAATGAAACCATCTTAGGTAGTCAGGCCAAACCTGCTTGGTCTTCAAGAGCTGGCATTCAGAGGGCATGATGGAGATAGTGAATCTGCTAACAAGCGGAATTACAGAGAATTCACTGAAACATTATCCAAATATGATTCTGTCTTGGCCACACACATCCAGCCATCTTCTGTGTTTTCTGGTATGTCCCATTCCTTTCACAATTACTTGATTTCTTCTATTGCAGCCACTGTTGTTGATAAAATCAAAAGCCAACTTCAAACTACTTCCTTTGTGGCATGGCAAGTAGATGAGACAACTGACACTTCATATCATTAACAACTGTCATAATTCGATATGTAGATACAGCAGATCAAATTCAGGAGCTATTTGTTAGATTTTGTTGATGTTTCAGAGGGGCAAAATGCCCTGTCTACCTTTAATGTTTTATATGAGAACATGCAGGCCTACAATTACAAAGAAATAACTTGTGGCTCAAACCTACATCGGGGCTGCTGTCATGGCTTTCTCTCTGAATGGAAGCCATGAAAGTGTAATGGAAGCTTGTTGGGGTGTGCAAAACCTGCAAATATTTGCTATATTTCCATTATATTTTGCTCAAGCCAAACAAGATGAACTTAATACAGTACATTTTTATGGGCAGTTTAACATCGAAGTATTCTGTTCTCCTGAATTGTACCAGCATCAAATCACAGTAACATCTGTTTGAACTGAGCAGGAATTCAGGAGATGCCTCAAGCTGTATTGATGATTTTATCACCTGTGAAGAGATGGACACCAGGACTAAATTGGTTTAGAGCTTGGGAAAGCAAGGCTCTTAACACATCAAAACCTTTATTGTTTGGGAAACTGACTACTCAAACAGATTAAAGAGTTTGAGCAAATTCAGCCATCATATTCACAGCTAGCCAATCAGAGTATGTAATAATCACATATTGCGAAACCCCGATGGAAATTTTATAATGAATATGTCTCATTTGAGAGCGACATCAGGAAGAAGAGAACACAGCTACATCAGGAGAGGGCGCCAGCCACATGTGACTACTTTCATTTGATCGTCAGCTAAAGCATCTCATGAACAACTTTGATTGCTAGATCAATGCCGTCCTGGGAAATTCATCTTTGACTTCTTTAACTTTTGGTAAGCTTTTTCTAAAGACTACATATATCTAAACTTTGCTATTCACGTTTTCTTTTATGGTTTTCTCTACTGGTATTATTGCTCTTTAATAAATACCTTGTTGCTATTAACTTTCTATACTTTGTCTTCATATCTAGAGTGACTGAGGTAATAAGGTAATTTTTTTTGATCACCTGGAGCAGTACGAAGTGCCATATTATAAGATTTGCAAGGTTTATTGAGTTGTGGACAGAACTCTGTCCAATAATGAACAATGTGTTAAAGTAACACATTCGCTGGTTGATAAATGGCCTATAGCCAGGGATGTTCAGCCTTTGTATGTTTGAATATATTCTTGGAGACCAAAGGTAATATTTAGATCTGAGATATATCTAAGACATTGCACGTTGTTCATGCCTATAATAAGTAAGTCTCTTGGAGTACTAGGGAATGCAGCTTGTGCATGTGTTATTCATACAGTACTTGTGTGGGTTGAAGTGCTAGGGAATAATGTGCATGTGTATATGTCTTTCATATGGTCCTTTGTGGTTAGGATTTGTGTGTATGCATATATCTATGTATGTGTGTTAAAGTTAAGGTGCATCAGTAGACCAACCCAGTAACAAATCTGATGAGTACACTTATCCCTGAAGAAAATAAGTAAAGGGTAAGTGGAAGGAAATAGTGCGATAACACAAAGCTAAAGTTGAAGCAATAGTCCCCAATGCAATGTTTGTACACTGCTATGCATACAGACTGAAACTGATGTTGTCTCTGGGGTAAAATGTTTGTCTGAATCCAGAATGTTTTTCGTATCTGTCTCTGGGTATGTCACATTTTTTTCTAAATCTACCAAGAGGATGTCTTTTTTCGAGTCTGCATGGTGTTCAACATTGCCCAGAAATGCTCCTACTCAGAGGAACATTACATCACAAATAGTGAGCACTGTACAATAGGCTCCTGTAAATTTTTGAAAAGATTGTTGAGGATGAGACCATAGTAGATGAGGACACATTCAGTGCTTCCAAAGGCTTCTTAAGGACACTGGAGGATTTTGAGTCGGTTTTCATGTTGAACACATACTGTATGAACAAATCTTCTCAGAAACTGATGTAGCCTTTGACATTGCGCAGCTGAGGGCTATGGATGTTCTTTACTGCAAACAAAGAATTGAAGTCTCCTTGCTTTTGCAAAAGAGGTCAGAAGGCCAGAAGAGGCTTTCAAAGCTGTTTATGCAAAAGCAGCAAGTCTTACATCAGACCCTCAAAATGAGCCTTGGTGAAATTGTCAGTGTCTGTCACAATTGCAGGATCCCCAGGAGCGTTAGAGAAATCTGTACACGGCCACCCTAGACAGTCTTATGGAGCAGATGTTTCAATGTCTTTCAAATTTGATCAGTATGCACTGCCTAGAACAAATCAATCCAGGAAAATCTGATGAAATGAGACAGGTTTTTCCAGAGGAGGCATTCCAAAGTGTCCTGAAAAATTATGGCCATTTCTTTGATTCAGGGAGACTGAGATCTTTACTTCAAATTGTACATTCAAATCGTGACTTGCAGGGCAACAGGGGTATGCAGTGTGATTTCTTGGTGTTTTTTGAAGACACTGTGTTAGATAGTACAATGCCTCAGCTATACAAGCTATTTTCTTTAGTGACAACAATTGCAGCTACATCAGCAGGTATAGAGAGGAGCTTCTCCTGCTTAAAATGAGTCATTGTACAGCTGCAACACATGGCGCCACAACTGTTTTAAGCAGTCTTGCTCTGCTTGCCATTGAGAGGAAACTAGTCAAGTCTCTGGAAAAGACAGTCAGTTGGTATGACAGGGTCACAGACCATTTTTTACAATAAGAAAGGAGGGCATTATTTACATATAAATAACATGATGCAATAATTGACTGATTATATGATGTAGGCCTAAAATGTACTTCCCCTGTTTGAAAGACCACCAGCTGCCACTGCTTCATGGTTATTTCAGAACCTTATATTTGACTGAATCCATTTATCTGTCTATTGCCTATTTCCAAGGCCTCTTTCTTTTAATTATTCTTTCATTCTATGTACTTTTTTGAAAACAACAGTTGCCTCTGTCAGGTAGTTTAACACTTTATTTATTTTAGATAGCAAATAAACCGTAATCATAACAATTTTAATGTGTCTTCATTTCCTTGAACATGCACCCCTGATTCACCTCCCAGCTCCAGGCTCAATGTTGGCAATGCTATGGCAACAGCCTTTTAAGACACCACTTTGGGGCTTCCTACCAGTCCACCTAGATCTCCTGGAGAATTCTCTTCTGTGGCTTATTGCCACTGACAGTTCCTATCTACCCATACAGACCTGTGATAGATCTCAGTCTGAAAGGATCAAATCAGGACCTTACACCTTCTGTAATATTCTGTGCCATTGTTACCTCCTAAAACCCAGCCTGGCAGTCTCTTACAAATAAGAGCCTGTATGAAAACAGCTTCTAAACCATTTTAAGATGGGAAACCCACAGGAAGTGTTCCAATATACAGTATAAAATATTAACAGTAACTTGAAAAAAACAGTAAATAATGATAGAAACATTTACCTTGACAGTGTAGGAGTCATATTTTTCCATTACTTTTGAACAGTTGTAGCCTGTTTTTTTGAGGTAGTCTTTCACCTAAATAAAACATTTTTCTAAGATTAGACCAAGGGCTACTGTAGTTTTTCAGATTAAACAGCCTCAATATAGTATCAGTTTGAAATGCCTTGTCACAGATTACACAGATTTAATATACTGCTTTGCTGGAGCAGGGGCATTGATATACTGTATTGTACACTCGTCTGTCTATTAACTAAAACTGCTTAAACAAGCTTTAGGTCTTGGGGTCCCTGACTCTAACCTGACATAACTGGAGAAACAGATGTGACAGGACTCATATACTTTTTCAGTAATAATGTCTGAATTTGTGATAGTGTTTAATTGAGTGAAAACTTATGGGAACTTCTGATTGGCCCGAACAGGCTGTAATTTACACTTTTTGTCAGACATTATGACAAGTGTGCTTGAGTAGAAAGGCACTAAACAGGAATGTGACCTTGTGGCATCAAGCAACAATGTGACCAGAAAAAAAACGTTGCATTCCCGAAACAAAGGCTAGGCTAAGGACACAGTATGGGGACAATGGGCCAAAGTCTGAGGTGTGTGTTTATGTGTCTAGGTTGTGCTGGCTTTCTAAATGCTTTTAGATAAGATCCAGTACCTCTCGTCACTATGAACAAATAAGGACACAGTAGTACTGCACATCTGGGCGCCCCAACTAGTAATAGACTGTTCAAAAATTGATCAAATGCTAATTGTTTTATATGGAAATCCTCCAGTTATTGTTATTTATATCTGATCAATATTTGATGTTGTATAACCCATTCATTACTGAATATCATGCATGGTGTAGTACACATCTGTATAGGCAAGCACCACCCAAACTGACTGAGCTGGGCTATATCACAAGTGGGGTCTGCCTTATGTGTTAATGCTACCAGGATGAATTACATCTTTGGTTAATTTTGAATAGTCCAACCTGCTCCATCTTAGATATCATTAATATACAGTATATCTGAAAAGCTCATAATCTTACTGGAGCTAGTGCGGCATTGTAGAGCTGTTCCACCGTCTTTCCTTTCTCGTGATGATACACGGTATAATTCAACACATCTGGGTCAATGTCAACAACACGAGTTCTCTTTAGGATACCGTTTATGTAGTACCAAGAGTTGATATCTTTTTCAATGAAGGAGTTCAACGTTAGATGAAGCTTTTCAATAAAGGTAAGTAGAATTCTACAACAAAGAATATGAACATGTGGGTCTATGAATAGTGTGTTTTAATGACAAATCACATTAGAATGCAGTTTAACCAGGATACATGTAAGATGCACAACAAGCACAAGCTAAGAACAAAAAGAGGTGATATTTAAGTAGGAAAATCAATGCTACAGCTCCTGAGTAGAATTGGTAACAGCAGAAATGGCATATTTGGCCATGTTTTTCTAACCCAATGGCACAATGAGATGACATAGACATTCAACAATGGAGAGTAACAACATTATCCCAAAAACTCCTTGTATCTCTATCCCAGATTCATTTTAAAATGGCATGGCATAGCACCACTGGTCCTTATATTGTTGCTCTAACATTTTTATCATCTGTAACTGATATTCTAATTCAATGAAAATTAACTAAGTCGTATAAGTTGTATGTCCTTAGCTGATAGCAGGGATTTAATAAAAATGGTTGCAAGGTAATACAAATCATATTCCCTAAAAGTAGCCACAGCATTTTTGACTTTTACACTTTCCCTCAAACACTTCCATCTGTAGCATCGTAGGATAAAAATTGTGGTGCCCTCTATTTTTCTTCAGTTTGGCATGCAGGCCTGCACATTTAACATCAAACCTCCACCTCAGCCAATGTGAAATTCCTGAGGAAGCCAAAGGATGGCTTGGCTGTGGAAATGGCTGGGCCTTTCTAGTCTGCAACATCAGGACCACTTTGGGAAGGGGCAGCATCAATCACAAATGAATGATACTCTTTCAAGGGTATCCAAGACCCTCACACTTCTTGCTCAAAAAAGAAACTAACTATAACTATTTTGCCAGCCTTAATGGACAGATTTAATCTCCAATTACAAACCAGGAGATTAGATCTACTGAATATGTAACCATGAAACCTGTAGCACAATGTCCACTCATTCCTTTCTAATCAAATGGCTGAACTAATGCCCTGCAGTCTCTAATAACTTGTTGTCAGGAAGTTGGCTTCTAAAAATAAAGTATACTCTGCTACATTTTAGTATTGTTATGAAAAGAGGCTAAGACAGAATATGAAGAGTTCTTTCTACTAACGCCAGCTTCACTTACTTTCTTACCTTCTTGCAGGTACATAAAAGGTCTTTTAGGTTTTGCAAGGTCAGATGAATACATGTAGGTGATGTATAGCATATTTAGGTTATTTTAACTAATGTCTTTATCTAGGATATGCTACTTTGGGTTTGGTATGCAAATTTTGCATAATGATTTGCAAATAAGGGAAATTATTTTAAACAAATTGCAATACTTAAAACTATCTTTCCTCTTATTTATCATGACACTGTACCTGCTGACTGACATTCCCCACCATGACAACTCTGCTTGTAAGATACTGATCTCTTAGTTTGAGTTGGGCAATTAACAAAGTAACCCCTACAAGGAATTAGTTGGATAAAAAAAATTGTAGATTGTCCAACATCATTCCAATATACCAGCTGTTAGACATCAGTATTTGCTATGACTGTCACAAGCCTTACTGGAACTGATGTAGAAGTAAAACTGGAGAGGGATCTGGGTTTGCATTGCCACATCGAAATTTTTTATTTCTCCCAGAGCCACAAAAGCATCAACCCTTTACATAGCCATGAAATTTAAATAATATTCAATGCATTACTTTGGTCATGCAGAGTGGTGGCTCTGAGGTTATGGATTTGCGCCGGCAATAGGAAGGTTGCCAGTTTGAATCCTGTAAATGCCAAAAGTGATTCCACTCTATTGAGTCCTTGAGCAAGACTCTTAACCTGTGCTTTCTTCATTTTGGGTATGACATTAACCTGCATCCACCCCTGCAAGCAGGTCCTCCAACTTGCATTGAAAACTTGGGGGCTGGTGGCAGGATTGGCACTCTAGCCACTGTAGAAAAGTTCATACTGTTCCATTCATTCAAATTAACGTTATGCTGAGGTGTCATCTGTTTGCCTGTGCTCGGGTCCTACTTTGGGATCCTGAAGTGGTTTGTTGCATGGTGGGTGCGGCAACGCACTGTATCAGTACATGCTCCCAACCTCCCTCTCACTTTGGTTTGTGTATTCAGCAAGGTTATTATAGTTAACGAAAACTAAAATCAAAACTGAAACTATTATTAAAAAAACATTTTTGTAAACTGAAACAAAATAATTAACAAAACTGAAATGAAAAACTAAAACTAAACGAAACTATTAAAGTAGCTGGAACGACTAACTGAAATAAAATAATAATTTACTAAAATATTTTTAGTTTTCGTTTTTGAATGAATATTCTTGCCGTTAGTCTTTAACCCTTGTAAGTTTTAACTCTAAAACAGAAATTCATCCACCACGAGCCGCCCGCACATATTCATCCAGTGAACGGCGGTTGGTGACGGAGGGCGGGTGTTCCCATAGCATTTGCGGTGACAGAGCAAGCTAAATGCGGGTGCGTAAAGCGTGTGAAATAGAATGCTATTTACATGCAGCCTTTCTTTGCGCTTGTTGTATATCAAGATGTAATTCGAACGGCTGAAATCAGAATGTTTACTATATCAGAATGTTTACTATATGGACAGAAAAATGACGAGTGAGTAACGTTTCAGTTTATTTCTCAGGTGACTTCTTTTTATTGACAGCAATTCACCTGTCACTTCGCAAAGGAGAAATCGTTTTTACTTTCTCATATACGAAGTATAGAGAAAGTACAGTATAGCAATCATGAACAAATTCGACCTCGATATTTTGCTGAATCTTGACGTTACAGACCTCCCAGAGTCCAAAAATACAGTTTTTTGGAATTGTGTGTGTGTGTGTGTGTGTGTGTGTGTGTATGCGTGTGTGTGCACGCGCACGCGTGTATGTGTGTGTGTAAACATGATAACTCAAAAACGCAACTGGATAGATGGATGATATTCGGCATGTGGCTGTTACACCACAATTGTAGATCTGTATTAACATTTGGGCCAAATCCATCACCTAGAAGTGGTACTTTACCTGAACACATGTTCGATTTTTTTTTTTTTTTTTACATTCATTCAGCTGTAGAGTCTGATTTATTCAACTTTACTTTTATAATAATTGTTCTATATATAATTAATTTAATTTGATTTGATTTGTTGTTGATGGTTCCTTAATGTACATAATATAAAAATATAATCATTGTCTTGTGGTTTACTCCTCAAATATCCATCCCCATATCTGAGTATACAAGAAAGTCGAGGGGAGGCCACTCCCGGTTGTTGAAAATAAAACGGCACTGATCGAGAGACTGACTAGGTCATCATATTAGATCAGCATATTGTTACTGACCAATCACTTTTGCTTTAAAAACATTGTTTAACAATGAAGTGATACAAACAAAGGTATAGGCGAAGAGAGTCTGCCAAGTGATGAAAAACTAAACATACTAATGGGTTTTTGTATTATTCTAAATTTATTAATTTATCTTTTTTTGTTCATATTCACAAATCAAAAAACCTGATATTGTGAAAGTAATCCATTAGCAGAATTATATTTTAAAATATTTGTCTCCCATTTTTCAATGTTTTTCTCTCTCTCTCTCAAAATAGTTGAAATATCATATTATTTTTGTTCTTAACATCAGCCTTATCATACATATTGCCTACCAGGGATTTTTCCTGCCTTACATCCAAACCTGCATGGGTAGGCTCCAGGTTTCCTGCAATCCTGCTCTGGATTAACAGGTTTAGATAATGTATATATTGTTCTTAATCTCAGATGCTGTCTCTGTTGTTTTATGCCTGTCCATACTCTTATTACCTGCTCTTGCTCTGCTCATTATGGGTTTACTGTCCTTTATGTTGGGCTATTCAAGTCTCACTGCCCCTAACCTTGACACTACATGCTTGTTTTTCTTTGTTTCCCTCAATACAGCTAGGTGGGGTCTACACACTGATTCAAGTCTAAGAGCCCTGTTCTTCCTAAGCCCCCGTGATTTTCATGAGAAAATATTTTAAAAATTATAAAATTGTGTAAAATTGTTCATATTCAGTATCTAGTTTTGATTATGCTTGTTTTTATCAGACAAAACCAAAACCAGATAGTAAACCATGTAGTGTAGTAAGCTTCCACTAACATTAAACTCGTATTCAAAGCTATTATGTGTGCAGTTCTGTCTGATTGTGACACAAAACTAAACTCCGTAGGAGCTCCATGCCATAATTACTAAAACTAAAACTGAAATTAATAGATATAAAAATAAAATACAAATGTCTTTGTGAAATAAAAACTAAACTAAAACTAAAAATACATGATGAAGGAAAACTAAAACTAAACTGAATTTCCAAGTAAGGTCAGAAAAAATATCAAAATAAAAACTAATATAAAAGGGCAAAACTATAATAACCTTGGTATTCAGTAAGCTTTGCACTAATACAAAGCAGGAGGTAGCTTTACTTTCTAACTACTTACACATTTCAGCTGGTTTCTTGCCTTCATGTACTGTTTTTGTTCAATACTTTTTCCTTGTGTCATTCTACTTTATTACAGATACCTTTACGTATGGTCTTTAATTTGGTGAATTCTTTATATTTGTGTATTTCTTGAGTTAATATCAATGTCTGGTGAGAACATCATGTGAATAGTATCACTGGAAAATGTATTGAAAAAAAAATGTTGACACATTCAATACCTTATTTCCCCCATTGTATAAAGTGGAAATGAGAAATTTTTCTTTCATGCATCATTTCTACCTAATATTATTATGCTGCATTTGCTGGTTTTCATTTTCATTTCACAAGATTGCTTTTTTTAATGATTACATGGACAGAATATATTTCTTGGGCTCTGTAAGGCAAAATGTTGATAAGGTTCTTTGTTCCCAGATATTTTCTAGCATAAAGGTCCTAGTTAAACACCGATTGGTTTATTGTACCAAAGAAGTACTATATTAAAATTGCAAAAAGTGTTAAGACACATGGTCATTTGAAAGTCCTCAACTGCTCAACTACTGACTCACTGGAACATCACGGCTGATGATTTGGTCAACTCTGGGATTTTTTAATTGCAGCCCTTAATAACATTCAAGCCATGACAGCATCTGGAGATGACAACAGCTTGAGCACTGAACATATCTCAGATAAATGGTGCATTCATACTGTATCTGTCACTGTACTGTATTGGGGGTCTCCCAGAAGGGCCTAATTGTTGAATTCTTGGCCCAAATGATTTTTAAATATAAGTTTACATCTTTTTATTTTTTATGAGTTATTTATGACATTGTAATCTGTAGCGATAGTAGGGAGCAGGTTGAGCATACTCTGGAGAGGTGAAGATATGCTCTAGAGAGGAGAGGAATGAAGATCAGTAGGAGCAAGACAGAATATATGTGTGTAAATGAGAGGGAGGTCAGTGGAATGGTGAGGATGCAAGAAGTAGAATTGGCGAAGGAGGATGAGTTTAAATACTTGGGATCAACAGTACAGAGTAATGGGGATTGTGGAAGAGAGGTGAAAAAGAGAGCGCAGGCAGGGTGGAGTGGGTGGAGAAGAGTGTCAGGAGTGATTTGTGACAGACGGATATCAATAAGAGTGAAAGGGAAGTCTACGGGACAGTAGTGAGACTAGCTATGTGATATGAGTTGGAGACGGTGGCACTGACCAAAAAACAGGAGACAGAGCTGGAGGTGGCAGAGTTAAAGATGCTAAGATTTGCACTGGGTATGTTGAGAATAGATGGGATTAGGAGCGAGTACGTTAGAGGGTCAGCTCATGTTGGATGGTTTGGAGACAAAGTCAAAGAGGCGAGATTGCGTTGGTTTGGACATGTGCAGAGGAGAGATGCTGGGTATATTGGGAAAAGGATGCTAAGAATAGAGCTGCCAGGCAAGAGGAAAAGAGGAAGGGCTAAGCAAAGGTTTATGGATGTGGTGAGAGAGGACATGCAGGTGAAGGGTGTAACAAGCAAGATGCAGAGGACAGAAAGATATGGAAGAACATGATCCGCTGTGGCAACCCCTAACGGAAGCAACTGAAAGAAGAAAAAGATGAGTTATTTGTGCAGTTGCTGTGGTTATTTATTTAGTTGTTTTTTTTTGTGCTGCTGGGGCTTTAAGGTGGAACTGTAAGTGAAAAGGCTTTTCCACAATGCATTTCCCAGCATTGAGCCTGGTGTCGGACAGACTCGGAGGATCTCTCCTTAAAACCACCCCTAACTACTTGCCAACTACCCGCTTTACAGTCTACAGGTCTCGTAGCTGTGATTTTGCACCGAACAAATGTCTTTTTTGACCAGCATTTTCCTCTTTCCACTAGAGTTTGTTTTTCTTTCTTTATTGTTGATATTGCCAAGTTGGTGATTCAACAGCAATTACCGATAACCCACCCTTTTTACCTGTCATACTGTAAATTTCAGTCATAGATCATGATACACGTAAATAATAAATTAAGTCAGGCAACATTATTCTTTTTACAGGTTAGATTTACAGATTTGTATAATACCTACCTGACATCTTTACGGACAAGCAGCATGAGTCAATACAGATTTTCTCATGTAAGAAATGTAAATATATAAAAGAACAGCTTTGAGTGTTTCCCCTCGTCCATGCCAATAGCTATTTTCAAATTTTTTCACCCTGTTTTAAGATTGCTGGAAATGGACTCTATATTAGCAACAATTGACACTCCCATGAATGAATAACATTTAAAATGAATACATCATTTACCACTACAGATCAGACTAATTCGTCCTTCTATTTAATAATGCTGTCAGATAACAAACGGGTGTATTATTCGTGTTAAAAGAAGAGAAAGTTTTCAGTCTTACTTGTGAAAAGTAGGAATCCTCATGGCTCCAAGTTCTGCATACCACGTATTATTTTTCTCCCTGTAAGTGTACACCCGTCCTCCAATTCGATCACTTGCCTCAAATATGGTTATCTGTAGATGTAAACCAAAGAAGATCAGCATTTAGAGAAAGGTAAATTTCCCAAAATGACTGAAGCTCTATTGCTTTTGAGCTGAAATTTTACAAGATTTTGGATTTTCACCTTTGGCTCTTGATGCATTTTAAACCTTTTGGGAAAGAGACTGTAAGGCTTAGCTGAAAGTAGCCTTGGTAAAGAGTTTAAATTGCGTCAGACAGGAGGCCAAGTGGAGTTTGGAATTGAGAGGAGAGATTGAGGCAAACGGTGACAGAAGAAGACCCGACTCGGGAGAGAGAGAGAAGGGTGTTGGGACATCAGAGAGGAGTGCTTTGGTGATACTTGGAAGGTAGACACGTAGGTACGTAAGTAAGCCATCCCAACTTACAGAAGGGGTTTGTTTCTGTAAGCAGAAAGAAGAAACTCAGTATTTTTTTTACCATTTATTTATGCTTTATTGCCTTTTGGTTTATTTCTCACTTGTGTGGTTTTCATAAGAAACTTGCCACTTTTTACACTTTTTGGCCTTCATTATAGAAATGCACTGACTCTCTTTTGTTGTAATATGCACAAATACACACACATATGCACATGCATCCACTTATTTCCTGAACTTCCATCCATCCATCCATTTTTCAACCCACTGAATCTAAACACAGGGGTCTGCTGGAGCCAATCCCAGCCAACACAGGGTGCAAGGCAGGAACCAATCCTGGGCAGGGCGCCCACCCACTGCAGGACACACTCACACACCCACTAAGCCAATTTCGAATCGCCAATCCACCTAACCTGCATGTCTTTGGACTGTGGGAGGAAACCAGAGCACCCGGAGGAAACCCATGGAGACACGGGGAGAACATGCAAACTCCACTCAGGGAGGACACAGGAAGCGAACCCAGATCTCCTTACTGTGAGGCAGCTGCGCTACCACTGTGCCACCGTGCCGCCCTTTCCTGAACTTGCAATTTACGTTTTTACAGATTCAAAGAATTCAAAGAATCTGAATTTCAAACACTCTAACATTTCCATACATGTAACATATACAACCCCAATTCCAAAAACATTGGGATGCTGTGTAAAATGTAAATAAAAACATAGTGCAATGATTGGCAAATCTCATAAAGCCATATTTTATTCACAATAGAATATAGAAAAAACATCAAACATAGAAAGTGAGACATTTTACAATTTTGTGAAAAATATTAGCCTTTTTGAATTTGATGGCAGCAACACATCTCAAAAAAGCTGGGACGGGGAAACAAAAGGCTGGAAAATATGTGGTGCTAAAAAGAAACAACTGGAGGAACACTTTGCAACTATTTAGGTTAATTGGCAATAGATCAGTAACATGACTGGGTATTAAAAGAGCATCTTATAGAGGCAGTGACTCTCTGAAGTAAAGATGGACAGAGGTTCACCAATCTGTAAAAAATTCTACAAATTGTGGAACAATTTCAGAATAATGTTCCTCAACGTAAAACTGTGAAGACTTTGAATATCTATTCAGCAACAGTACATAATATCATCAAAAGATTCTTGGAATCTGGAGAAATATCTACTGTATGTGCAAGGAACAAAGCTGAAAATTAATATTGGATGCCTTTGGTCTTCGGGTCCTCGGGTGGCGCTGCATTGAAAACAGGCCTGATTCTGTCCTGAAATCACTGCATTGGCTCAGGAACACTTCCAGAAATCATTGTTTGTGAACACAGTTCTCCATGCCATCCACAAATGAAGGTTAAAGCTCTATCATACAAAGATAAAGCCAAGCTTCTCTGGGACAAAGCTCATTTAAAATGGACTGAGGCCAAGTGGAAAACTGTTCTGTGGTCAGATGAATCGAAATTTTAAATTCTTTTTTGAAAACATGGATGCTGAGTCCGCTGAACTAAAGAGTAGAGGGATCATCCGTCTTTTTATCAGTGCTCAGTTCAAAAGCCTGCACCTCTGATAGTATGTGGGTGCATTAGTGCCTATGGAATTGGTGGCTTGCACATCTGGAAAGGCACCATCAATGCTGAAAGGTATAGCAACATATGCTCCCATCCAGATGACATTTTTTTTTAGGGAAGGCCTTGCATGTTTCAGCACAACAATATTAAACCGCATTCTGCATCTATTACAACAGCCTGGCTTCATAGAGGAAGAGTCAGGGTGCTGAATCTGCCTGCCTGCAGTTCAGACCTTTCACCAATTGAAAATGAAAAATACGACAAAGAAGACAGAGACAAAGAAGACCCAAGACCGTTAAGCAGTTAGAATCCTATATCAGACAAGAATGGGACATCATTCATCTCCCAAAAGTCCAGCAACTGGTCTCCTCAGTTCCCAGATGTTTATGGACTATTGTTTAAAGAAGAGGGGATGCTATGCAGTGGTAAACACGGCCCTGTCACAACTTTTTTGAGATATGTTGTTCATCATGTGAATTTCCCCCTGGGATTAATAAAGTATCTATCTATCTATCTATCTATCTATCTATCTATCTATCTATCTATCTATCTATCTATCTATCTATCTATCTATCTATCTATCTAATTCAAAATGCGGTAATATTTTTCATGAAATAGTAAAATGTCTCACTTTTAACATTTGATATGTTTTCTGTGTTCTGTTGTGAATAAAATATGGGTTTATAAGATTTGCAAACCTTTGAATTCTGTTTTTATTTACATTTTACACAGCGTCCCAACTTATTTGGAATTGGGATTGTATTTTGCTTGATGATCTCCACATCTAAACCTTTCTTGTATACCCCTTGATAATAACAGACAGGAAAGGCTTATTTCAACAGCCATATTTAAAGGCTTACCTCATGGCCAGCCTCCTCTAGCAGCTGGGCTGCTGTTAGTCCTGCAATCCCCCCACCCACAATAATGATTTTCTTGGGCTTGGATGTCTTCGGTAAGCCCTTTCTGGCAATCTCCAAGAGTTCTTCATAGTCCTGGTCCATGAAGCATTTATTTAGGTCATCTTCATTATCTGACTTTACTTCCTGCACCATCAGCATCAGGCACCAACAACACAGCACTGAAGTATAAGAAAACACAGATGATAAAGTAAATAAACTGCTGAAAAAAATGAAAGAAACACTTTGAAAACACATCAGATCTCAATGGGAAAAAATCCTGCTGGATATCTACACTGATATGGACTGGATAATGTGTTAGGAACAAAAGGATGCCACATCTTTTGATGGAAATGAAAATTATCAACCTACAAAGGACTGAATTCAAAGACACCCCAAAAATCAAAGTGAAAAAATGATGCGGCAGGCTTGTCCATTTTGCTGAAATTTCATTGCAGCAACTCAAAATTGTACTCAGTAGTTTGCATAGCCCACATGTGCTTGTATGCATGCCTGACAATGTCGGGGTATGCTCCTAATGAGATGACAGATGGTGTCCTGAGGGATCTCCTCCCAGATCTGGACCAGGGCATCACTGAGCTCCTGGACAGTCTGAGATGCAACCTGGCGGTGTTGGATGAACAGAAACATAATGTCCCAGAGGTGTTCTATTGGATTTAGGTCAGGTGAGTGTGGGGGCCAGTCAATGGTATCAATTCCTTCATCCTCCAGGAACTGCCTGCATACTCTCGCCACATTTGGCCGGGCATTGTTGTGCACCAGGAGGAACCCAGGACCCACTGCACCAGCTTAGGGTCTGACAATGGGTCCAAGGATTTCATCCTGATACCTAATGACAATCAAGGTGCCATTGTCTAGCCTGTAGAGGTCTGTGTGTCCTCCCATGGATATGCCTCCCCAGACCATCGCTGACCCACCACCAACAGGTCATGCGTTATAGGCAGTATAATGTTTTCCACGGCTTCTCCGGACCCTTTCATGTCTGTCACATGTGCTCAGGGTGAACCTGCTCTCATCTGTGAAAAGCACAGGGCGCCAGTGGTGGACCTGCCAATTCTGGTATCTATGGCAAATGCCAATTGAGCTCCATGGTGCCGGGCAGTGAGCACAGGGCCCACTAGAAAACATTGGGCCTTCAGGCCACCCTCATGAAGTCTGTTTCTGATCGTTTGGTCAGTGACATTCACACCAGTGACCTGCTTTAGGTCGTTTTGTAGGGCTCTGGCAGTGCTCATCCTGTTCCTCTTTGCTCAAAGGAGCAGACACCAGTCCTGCTAATGGGTTAAGGACCTTCTACGGCCCTGTCCAGCTCTCCTAGAGTAACTGCTGGTCTCCTGGAATCTTTTCCATGCCCTTGAGACTGTGCTGGGAGACACAGCAAACCTTCTGGCAATGGCATGTGTTGATGTGCCATCCTGGAGAAGTTGGGCTACCTGTGCAACCTCTGTAGGGTCCAGGTATCGCCTCATGCTACCAGTAGTGACACTGACCGTAGCCAAATGCAAAACTAGTGAAAAAATAGTCAGAAAAGATGAGGAGGGAAAATGTCAGTTAAACCATTCCTGTTTTGGGGTTGTCTCATTGTTGCCCCTCTAGTGCACCTGTTGTTAATTTCATTAACACCAAAGTAGCTGAAACTGATTAACAACCCCCTCTGGTACTTAACTGACCAGATCAACATCCCAGAAGTTTTATTGACTTGATGCTATACTCTGATTAAAAAGTGTTCCTTCATTTTTTTTTGAGCAGCATATTTGTAACATAAAGAATTGTAAGAACTATTTTACAAATCTTAGTGAATAAAGTTACAGAGTCATACTTTACAACTCTAAATAGACATTTAGGTTAGAACATGTCATCAGCGGATCGCTAGGAATACGGTTGACATTAAATCAGTCAGTCAGAAGTTTTCCTCTGTTCTGATATGGCTACTGTATTAGATTTGATTCAATAAAAAAGGTAGCTCAGTGGCTGCTTGCATTCAGCACTGCAGTCGCTTACTGTGAAGTCACTTTTGCAGTTTCTGTATTTCAGCCTCTGAAGGGACTTCAACTTGATTGCATCTGACTGGTGTAAACATGATAAACAAATACTTAATGATGAGAATAATCAATGTCATTTGGATTTAAAATATGTTGTCATCTTTCTTAGTTCTTTTTCATGGTGTGTGCAATTCTGGCGCCCTTTGTGTGTTTTTTGGTTTGTACTCTTGAAGTACACTCTTAAAACTGAGGTGCCAGAGTGGTTCTTTAGACAGACGCCATAGGAGAAACATTTTTGGTTCCTGAAAGATTCATGCACTTGAAGCTTCCAGAAGGAACCTTTATTTATTTAGATCTGTAACAGGCTCCATATAGTAAATAACCATGACTAGATGGTAATAGATATGTGAAATGGGTCATGATTTTAAATGGACTCTTGCCACCTGCAATCACACAGATTAAGTTGAGTTTTTTTGTTTGTCTTTTTTTAAGCTGTTAGTGTCTTGCTAGGTAGCCTACTTTACATTAAAGATTTCATTTTTTTACATATTAGGCAGTTTTTCAAAACATAAAAAATAACCTTCAACAACCCTTCCCAGAATGATATGGTGCTTTGTCAAACAAATGTTCAACAAGGAACCTCACAACCCAATAAAGAACCATAAATGGCATTAAAGAATCTGTATTTTTGACAGTGTAGTGTACTAGCTGATTAGATAAATTGCTCCATGTTACATCAAAGCTACAAGTGGAGATCGTTGCTATCAGTGGTGAACCAGCACATTAGTGGTTACCTAGCTAGTCATAATCATAACCAGAGAGGATTTATAGATTGTATTTTTTGCAAAAGATAATGGTGTTAATTGTGTGATGACCTGTCATTTTAATTATAAGAATGTACTGGGTACTTATAATCACAGTGCTTCTAGTTTTCAGCATTACACTGTTAAACAGTGATGTACTGAAAAGTAAATTGTAGTATCCTTTGGTTATCACTGTCTATTTTCTGAATTCATCTTTTTCAATACAGCTGCAGGATATCCCAACATTACTTACAGCAAGACTGGAAGGTGCAGTGGACGGGACACCACTCCATAGCAATTCACACAAAACTCTTATTTTCAATCAATGTGGTGTTGCCATTCAACCCAGTCAGTCAGTCAGTCATCTTTTAACCCACTTGGTCATGAACAGGGTCGCGGGTGTCTGCTGGAGCCTATCACAGGGCACAAGGCAGGAACAAACCCTGGACGGGGAGCCAGTCCATCGCAGGACAGACAAACACACACACACACCAGTCACACACTAGAGACAATTTAGTAACACCAATCCACCTAACTCAAGCGTCTTTGGACTGTGGGAGGAAACCAAAACACCCAGAGGAAGCCCATGGAGACATGGGGAGAACATACAAACTCAACACAGGGAGAACCCAGGAAGTGAACCCTGGTGTCCTTACTGCAAGGCAGCAGCGCTACTATATGCAGGAGGAAAGTTAAGGAAAAACATGGCAAGAATCTACTGTACATTCACAAGGACTGAGCATAGGAGCAAGATGAATGGACGGTGAGGCACCAATGCTCATCTGGCGCTGTCCAACATATAAGGTTTCCTCCTGTCTTGTTATCCAATAAGATTATCATTTACATTCAATGGCTGTCACTCCAATGTCGAAATCCGATTTCCAAGGTTTGGTTGGTACAATATATACAGAAGCGTCACCTGCTAGTAACGTAACTTCTGAAATTCGTGAAAAGTAGTAAAAATGCAGTTTACTTCGTTTAGCTTAATTATCAGGATTAAATCGAAAGACTCATTCTTTGGCATGGAGACGGGGAAGAACATGCAAAGAAAACTCTTAGGAATGCAGATTAAACTTTTTAATCTCTCACATTATATGGAGCAAAAAAAGAAGCTAAAAAAAAGCCACGAGGAAACAGGGACGTCACATTTTGCGGTCAGGTAAATAAACACAAAATGCGGTAGTGCTGTTCAAATTGCATTTCAAAACGTTTCGGGATTCGTGACGTTGTTAAAGGTGTGTTATTCGTGTGCACTGTGGCATACACTTCTCCGTATTTTCCCAAGGGAAACTTCTCTCCTGGATTTTACCCGAGTGCGTAGGTAGCAAACCTTTCTGCGGCTCGTGATTGCTGTGAGAAGTGCTCGGCTTAGACTTGCGCTCGTCTAAACGTGTGGCGCACAAAGGACGTTTTTAGTTTCACTGCGCCTTAAATGTTTCGGCTACCGACAGATCAAGCTTTTTAAGCCTTACATAAATGCATGCTTCTGATTTTTATACGATTTCTATAACCCTCTTAAAGTAGTCAGCTGTGGGTGTTCACATTCATTCATTCATTCGTTCGTTCGTTCATTTATTAATTTTCCGAACCTTCTTTTTCCAGTACAGGATCTTGAGGGGCCTCAGAATTTCACTCCAACTTGAGTGCGAGCACGTTTGTCCTAATTTCCTCACATGGTATCGTTTTCGCTCGCCCCGCCAACTAACTAACTAACTTCATTCGGTATTCTTAAAAATAGCAGTGCTATACAGGTTCTACAGAGTAATGCCATATGGGAACTGTTTTTGGTTGCCAAAACAACTATCCGCATGAAGGTTTCAAAGAACATTTATTTATTTAGATCTGTAACGGGTTCCGCAAATATCCATGAACAGATGATAACTGATTTGTGAAATATTAATGGGTCCCTGATTTTAATTGCAAGATAAGTTCATGGTTTTCTTGATCGGTCAGTTTCCTTCTAGGTTGCTCTTTGGACATTAAAGATTTGTGTTTTGCCCACATATTAGGAGCTTTTTCAAAGCTCAAAGAGCCATTCAGAGAAAAAAAATGTTAATTTTAGAGCAAAGGATCAACGAGGAACCACACAACTCAGTGAAATGCCACTGAAGAAGTTATTTTCATTACGTTTACGGGAAACTCGGCGTAGGCGAAGAAAGTTTATACAGATACGGTTTTACGATGTGCAAACTCCGCCCCCTATATAAAGCCCCGGCACCAGGCTCTGCTTAATAGATAGATAGATAGATAGATAGATAGATAGATAGATAGATAGATAGATAGATAGATAGATAAGAAATGCACTATATGATAGACAGCGATAGATATGAATGGCACTATAGATAGATAGATAGATAGATAGATAGATAGATAGATAGATAGATAGATAGATAGATAGATAGATAGATAGATAGATAGATAGAGTGTAAACAGAATCTCGAACACTTAAGAATAACATAAGCTAAATTTATGATCCAAAGGAAAAGTCCCTTTTTTTAATGAATTCAGTATTCATTCCATCTGCATGACATAAGCTTTAACCCAAAAACAACACAAACACTAAACATAATAAACACACTAAACATCCATCCATTTTCCAACCCGCTGAATCCGAACACAGGGTCACGGGGGTCCGCTGGAGCCAATCCCAGCCAACACAGGGCACAAGGCAGGGAACCAATCCTGGGCAGGGTGCCAACCCACCGCAGACACACTAAACACAACATATTAAAACACACAATGCGTGTTTTAATTTTTCTTTTAAAGTGAGTCTCTTGTACGGTGTCAACCATCTGAGAAAAAGTGCGGAGATGAAAATAGTTTACACGAAGGAGTTATTTTATAAAACGCAACTCTCGTAACTGGCATAGAAGTTAAACTAGACGAGTAGCTGCTTATATGCGAGATATCAAACAGCTCGCGTGAAATCGGCTCAAACGGACCGCTACATGGAAGAAATCGTACCAACAGTCATTGTTTTCATTTAATATGGAAATTGTAAAATTGTCATAATGGGTTACAGGTGAGCACTGAATATTAAACGATTAATGTTTAGAGTCAAAAAGGAGTAAAATGCTGATGTACTTACGCAGCGCCGATTTTGTGAGCATTGGGAGCATCTCTGGATGTTAAGCTGCACTTGTATAGTCATCGCTGAAATGTCCCTGCCTTTATATAGGATGCATCGCGCAGATGAGAAACTGAAACTTAAACTCTGAAAGTAAGAAACCGAAACTGCATTTAAAAGAATGAAACAAGAATGAATGATGCCGAAGGCATAAATAAAGGAAAGAATTATAGAGTGTGGGTGGTAAATCTTTGATTTTACGTGTAAGTAATGGGCGCTTGGAAGTTACACTATGCAGCTTGCATTGCACACAGTGTCAAATGTTAACGGAGATCATCTTAAATACAAAAATATACGGTATAACGAAGATAATAAAATAAAGCGGTCATTCCCATGGTCTATTAGTTGCCTTCTCCGCTGAATCCAGAAGATTCAGTCTGTCCTCATTCAAGCCTGGTTAATTTTCAGCCCCTTTACCCAGCAGGTTTCCTCCACCAGCCTAGTTGTTCTTTCCAGGTCTCCCCATGTGGAGTTAGAGCATCACTCTGATTTCACACAAACTGATGGGGAAAAGGTGTGGCACAAACATTCACCCGAAAGCTTCAATTAATTACTTTGGAAAGCACTCACATTTTTACCACAGCACCAGTAGAATGAAGTGGCTTATATATCATTAGATAGTTTTTTAGCCATAACAGGAAGGACCAGAATGCTTAAAGAAGGTACAGATCAAAGTTAAACATCAAAGATGTTTATTGTGTTTTAATGTAACACATTCCTTAACTGTCTGTGAAGTAACTTTTTTTTTTAAATTTTATGCATGTGATAATTCAAATAGTGTACCATTCTTCTGCAGTACAGTATCAGACCTAGCGTTCCAGCCAGTTCCTGTTAAGAACATCACCTGTTCCCACAATAATCTCCAAAATAGTGGGAGAGAACACCCTCATAAGAATGGAAAAGGTAATTCCGTTTTGTTTGATGGGCCTTCTTAGCCTAAAACCCACATTTCTTTTCTACGACCAGTGTCAGCAGTGGCTCCAGACTGAAACCAGCATTGGCTGGGATGCCCGACCTTTAAGGTTCTCTCACACACATTCACAATCATACAGGGCTAATGCTCATCTTTGTTTAGTGAGAAAATATTCAAGCAACACATTTTTAGAGAAATGTATCATATTTTCTGCTTACTTCTGTCCCTAAAGTCTAGTATCTCCTATAAGGTGCTATTTTATTTAAACATAATTACATATTCTCTTTTCCAAGCTATCTGTACATTTTCCTCATTGGGAAAATACAATGTAGGAGCCAGTCAATGGACATCAGCCTAGAACTAGAGCCTTCAACAGGACATTAGACTACTGAAGGGCACATTCACATGATACCAGTCTGCATTTAAAAGGTAGCATAATGTCTTTGGATTATGAAAGGAGTCCTACAGAAAACCATCTAAGCATTTCCCTTGAAGATGGTCTCGTTATGGCACCATGCCGGCCTGCACGTAAACATAGAATGATTAAAATTGCTTACATGAAGAAAAGCCACGGATTACATCATTGTTGCACAATCTGTAAGAAAAAGGCTGAGTATGACAGGCATGTGCTTTTGGTTTAATCATCCATACACCAACAACAACAAAAAGGAAATTCTGAAATGCCAGACTGGAGATTAACAATTAAATACAATTAATAAAACTTAGTGATACAGCAGTGCTAATTTTTTTGGGATACAATTCTATTTGTATAGCATTACATTACATTATAAAAGTAAAACAAAGCAATAACAATGAATAACAATAACACTAAGATAGGCCAGTGTTCAAACCATCAACCTAACTGATTCAGCCAGTGATCTGCCACGTTTTGATTTTATATATTGGGTAGAAATAAAAGATCACAAAAATTCATGAGGGGAAACAAACCCTGGTCTTTGATTTTCTATCACACAGGAGATAAAACCCTAATCTCTCATGGCAGGCAGTTGTAAAGGCTTTGGTTTCAAACCTTGAGGTCACTTCACCCGCCTGTGCTCCAATTGGAAAAAATAAAAGAAATGTAACCAATTATATCTCAAATGTTGTAAGTCACTTTGGATAAAAGCCAGAACCAATTTGGGGAGCACTCGGCACAAGTCAGGAAACAGCCCTGGACTGGTAACTAGTCCACCACAGCGTCCACTCAAGCAATTAAAGTAACCTGCACATCTTTAGGAATGTGGGAGGAAGACCAGAAAGTATTTAATGAAACCCCCACTCACATACACAAAGAGAACCTGCATTGTCCACAATGACCAGGCGTGGGATTCAGACCAAGAACACTGGATCTTAGAGGTAGCAGCACACCACAGCGCCACTTACAACTGCTTTGAAAATGGATAGACAGAATTACACAGTGGATTCAGAAAGTATTCAGACTCCTATGCTTTCTCCATACTTTATAGTGTTGTAAATTATATTTCAAATGAATACATTTGCAATTTTTGCCCATCAATCAACACTCAATAGCCCACAGTATCAAAGTAAATATATTTTTAGAAAGGTTTGACGATTTACTAAAAATCTAAAACTGCAATTTCTCACTCATGTAAGTATCCATCCATTATCCAACCCACTGAATCCGAACACGGGGTCACGGGGTCTGCTGGAGCCAATCCCAGCCAACACAGGGCACAAAGCAGGGACCAATCCTGGGCAGGGTGTCAACCCACAACAGGACACACACAAACACACCAAGCACACACTAGGGCCAATTTAGAATCGCCAATCCACCTAACCTGCACGTCTTTGGACTGTGGGAGGAAACCCACTCCGACACAGGGAGAACATGCAAACTCCACACAGGGAGGACCTGGGAAGCAAACCCAGGTCCCCAGGTCTCCCAACTGTGAGGCAGCAGCGCTACCCACTGCGCCACCGTGCCACCCTCTCATGTAAGTATTCAGACCCTTAATTCAGTAGTTCATAGAAGCCCCTTTGGGAGCAATTACAGCTTTGAGCCTTCTTGGTGAGCCTCTACAAGCTATGCACACTTAGATTTGGTCAGTTTATCCCGTTCTTCCTGGCAAATCTTCTCAAGCTCCATTAGACTGGATGGGAAATATCTGGAAACTGTCATCTTCAGGTCTTTCTACAAATGTTCTATGGAGTTTAAGCCTGGGCTGTGGCTGGAACACTCAAGGGCAGTCACTCAGCCTGAAGTCACTCCATTATTGTCTTGGCTGTAAGGTGCTGAAAGTTGAACCGTTGCCCCAGTCTAAGGTTGTGTGAATTCTGGAGCAGGTTTTCTTCAAAAACCTCTGTGTATTTCGCTGCATTCATCTGAATTCTTACCATTCTCCCTGTCCCTGCTGTGGAGAAGTACCCCACACCCAAATGGGATGTTATTAGGCAGGTGATGAACAGTGCCTGTTCTTTGCTAAATATAGTGCTCAGAGGTCTGAACAAAGAGTTCAATTTTTGTTTCAACAGACCAGAGAATCTTTTTCCTCATGCTTTTGGAGTCCATCAAACACAATTTGGCAAACTGCAAGTGGGCTTTTATATGCCTTTTACTCAAATGTTGGCTTCTGTCTCTATCATAAATGCCTTTCTGGCAGGAACTTCCATCTAGTGTAGGGCTTCTGTAGCTCTGTTAGAATGATCATTGGGTTCTTGGTCTCTTCCCTTTTTGTCTGGTTATTCAGTTTGGCCAGACAGATAACTCTAGGAAGAGTCCTGATGATTCCAGACCTCTTCCATTTCACAGTTAATGAAGCTACTGTGCTCCTGGGACCACACAAAGCTTTAGAAATGGTTTTACACCCTTGCCTTGGTCTATGCCTCACCATAATTTTATCATGGAGGTCTACATAGAGTTCCTTGGAAATTGCCAGTCGTGAGAACTAATATCCACAGGAGTGTGCCTTTCTGCACTTTGTCCAATCAGTTCAATTTTCCACAGATGGACTCTAATCAAGTTCTAGACACATCAAGGATATTTAAACTAAACAGGATGCACCTGACCACAATAATGAGAGATTTCAATTTTTGATTTTTAATACATTTTCAACCCTTTCTGAAAACATGTTTTCACTTTGTCATTATGAGTTATTGAGTGGCAGATCGGTGAGCAAAATGGCAAATTTATCCATTTAAAATTAAATTTACAAGTAAAGAGCTCTGAATACTTTTTGGATCCACTGTATTTGCCATCAGCCACAAACAGGATGTGTGAAGCATAAAGGTAAAGTGCAAGTGAGTCTGTGAAAAAGTTGGATTCATTGTGCCCTAAATCCCCTCAAAATATTTAGAGGGCCATAGGTATGGTGCCAGTAAGAACTATTCACCCCCTTGGAAGCTTTTGCATTTTATTGTTTTACGACATTGAATCACAATGATTTAATGTGGCATTTTTGATACCAATCATTAGAAGAAACTCTCTACTGTCAAAGTGAAACCATAACTCTGTGATTTAAATTAGCTACAAATAGATGGAAATCCAGGAGAAAAACCTAATTCAAAAAACCAGCACTTATTTTTTAGCAATACAATGAGCCCCGAGCTTAAAGCAAAAGCTACACAGGAATGGCTTTGAAAAAACAACATTAATGTGCTGGAATGTCCGGGTCAGAGTTCAAGATATTCAAGATGGGAATTTGTAGCTGGACTTGAAAAGAGCTGTTCAGTTCACGATCCTCATGCAACATGACAGAGCTTGAGCAGTTTTACAAAGAAGAATGGTGAAGAATGGCAGTGTCCAGATAGGCAAAGCTGATAGAGATATGTCCACACAGACTCAAGTCTGTCATGGCTGCCAAAGGTGCATCTATGTCCTGATCAGTACTTTTCTGTTTTATATTTATGTCACTTTTAACCTGTTAAATCCAGACCAGGGTTACAGATGGGTTGGAGCCTATCCAAGGTAGCATAGAGCGCAAGGCAGGAACAAACCCTGGACAGGGCCCCAGCACTTCACAGTCTGAATACCCACGTAATAGACACAGACTAGGGCCAAATTAGTGTCACATATTCATCTATCCTGCATGTCTGTGGACAGTGGGAGGAAACCCACGCAGACACGGGGAGAACATGCAAACTCTATGCAGGGATGCAAGTCCTGGTCTCCTTACTGTGAGGCAGCAGCATTGCTAATGTGCCACCATGCCGCCTGTTATTAATTTGTAATTAATTTACATCACTGTTTTCACTTTGACATTACAGAGTGTTCTTCTGTTTGTCTGTGTCAAAAAACAAATTGTGATCAAATCTTGTTTAATACTAAAATGTGAAAATTTCCAAGGAGGTGACCACTTTTTATAGGCATTGTTATGCTTTTGTTAAAGGCAGAAATATTAAAGTTACATATGCTGATTAATTAAGTAGGGTCATTTTGGACAGAAGCACTTTTCTCTTTGTTATGTGAAGTATTAAATTAAACTGCGACTTACAGAAAACAAAATCTGAATTAGAACAAGACTTCTGTACTAAATTTACATACCTACATTAAAGTTTTCTTCTTTTCTTTTGTTTGCAACACCTTTACTTTATTTTGAAAACCCCAGTGGTCTCAATTGCTTGCACCATATTGACAGTCCAAAGCCACATTACAATCCTTTACCATATTTCATTTAATGCACAGGAAGGTTCTAAAGGTTTCATTGTTGTGTATCTTTTATATCTAGCAATCATCAGTATTGACGTCTTATTCGCAAGAACACTCACTCCCTGTATAAACACTGGCTCATGGCTACTACTTTGTGCAAAATCAAGAAGAGGTGAGTCTCTGGAAGCACGTTCTACGAGTTAAAATCACTTTTGCCAGGCTTATCATCAGTTATCTGTCACTCGCAAAGTTATCCAGACTTCTGAAATGCTGCCTTCTTATTAAAAAGGAAGTTATAAAAAAAGGACAATGCACAATGTCTGCTAAATGATATCATCGGTTTTCTGTTAATCCCTTTAGTAAGCAGTTCCTATATACTCACTGCAACCAACACCAGCACCGACAAGCCAAGTAAAGTTAACAATATCTTCAAATATTATTTTGTACAAAAAGTTCATCAACTGATTTCAGTTGCATTTAACTTCACAAACTGCTTTATTAGTTTGTTTGAAGTGTTCATTTCTGTTTCTTTTGAGTCCTATGAGTAGTAATTTGATTAAGAGCAATGTTGTAGGTTACTCCACTTGTGCTTTTAAAATGAGACATGCCAGGTGTTAATATCATCTTGATATTCGGCTACCTGTTCAGAAAAGGTTTTGTAAATTAGGATATGGTGGGCTAGGGTTATACATACCCTATAGTACTTGAACCTCATTTCGTGCAATTCAAATAATCTGTTTTTCAGTTCAACTGAGTGCCAGGATAACCCCAGTAATTTAGTATGTGCACAAAATGTAACCATAGGATTTTATTTTCTTATTGTAACCATTCATGATGGAAATAAACTTTGAACGAGAGCTCTTGAGTGTTGAAGTTTGCTTGATTTTTACGTTTATCAGGTGCTCCTGAAATTTACATTACTCAGCTGAATTGTGGCTTCTGACTCAAGCTAGAGTTTTGCAACGTTTATTTTCTTTATTTTCCAAATAGTCATATTTACTGTCCGTTACTTTTTCTTTACCCTTGGGGTGGGCTCTCCTCATGATCAATTACTTGGTGGTAATTACTTGGAAAAATACAACACATCAATACAATGGACTAACAAGAAATGACTCACTCCTCTCACTGAGCTGATGAACTTTTCCCCAAAAACGAAGCATGTACATCATATTAGTAACTTCACATTTCAACATCTATAAACTACTATTATTCACATTTGCATTAAAGTTCCTTTTTTATATTGTATTGAAACCTTTGTAGCTCTGTAAAAGGCCTTTGGAAGTCCCTGTTTCCAATATAAAATAAATACTCCTCGATGTATAAATAGCTTGCCAGACTCCTGTAAACATTGTAGCATAAAGATTAGAAACTGTTAAAGAGGGCAGTATCCATTTGAGATTGGGTGGCTTGTAAAACTTAACACACCTTTACAAAAAGGATAACAGGCTGGATGAAAACAAACATTCTTACATTTTGAAATGGCGGCTATAACACACCATGAACATTGTTTATGTCTTGTCAAGATAGAATTGTGTCATTTTACCAATCATTCTCCTTACCTTTTTTGGCAATAGTGATAAAAAAAAACAGAGTAATATCCTTCTGAAGGTCATATTTTGGCATCTGAGGAGAAGTTGGATGACCTAAGGGTGCCCTGAAAAAACAGAGAAAGCCACTCAGCCATACTGCTTCCTACTATGGGTCTGTTGGAACTGAATACTCAGTTTACCCCCGGCAAATTTCTGCTTTAGGCGTCCTGGCTGCTCTTTACAAGATCTGTGCAAGTTCCATAATTTGAGCCAATGGCTCCCAGTGCAGTAAGACAGCATAATGTTTGAGATGCATGTTTTCATTGACAGCTGGATAAGTTCATATGAATACATTTTTATTGTAAGGCTACCCTTTATTTTTGGGTATTTCTAAAATACCTGTAAATTATTTAAAAATCAGATACTGTAAAATGTGAAAGAAACATATTTTGCCCTAAAGCTCATTAGTGTGAGGACAGAATTATATTTAAGACTATAATAGACATTGTCCACCAACAGAATGATCCTTTCCAGGATGGATCAGGTATAGAATTCACACTTTTTCTTATATTCAATGCAATACAATTAAAGTTCTTTCTTTTCTTTTGTCACTCCTCACTAGACAAGTTTTGTCATTCTACTCTTTCTCACTAGGCAAGCTTTGTCCTTTTACCCAAAATATTGCCTCCAGGAAGCATATCCAGGTCAGGCAAAAATACTTAGTTACATAGTACTTCTGATACATCCAATTAACAGATGGGGAAAAAATGACAGCTATTGTCCATGGGTGAAGCAAGGTAACACACCCAGTATATCTATACATATTAATAAAAGGCAAAGCCCTCACTGACTCACTGACTCACTGACTGACTGACCGACTGACTGACTCACTCACTCATCACTAATTCTCGAACTTCCCGTGTAGGTGGAAGGCTGAAATTTGGCAGGCTCATTCCTTACAGCTTACTTACAAAAGTTAGGCAGGTTTCATTTCGAAATTCTACGCGTAATGGTCATAACTGGAACATATTTTTTGTCCATATACTGTAATGGAGGAGGCGGAGTCACGTATCGCGTCATCACGCCTCCTACGTAATCACGTGACCTAAAAACAAGGAAGAGATTTACAGCACGAGTCAAACGCGGGAACGAAGGTAAATGACGTTAATTTTTGACTGTCTTTTAATACTGTGTAAGCATACATATTAACACATGTGCAATTAAACGTGTGCATTTACGGGGTGATTTCTCAGGCTTAAAAGCTCGCCTTTTACTAAAAAGGTAAATGCAAAACTATTTTCAATCATTCTATGATCTGCTTCTCACAACTGAAGGCACCGTGGCTGATGGTAAATGACGTTAATTTTTGAGTGTCTTTTAATACTGTGTAACCATACATATTAACACGTGCAATTAAACGTGTGCATTTACGGGGTGATTTCTCAGGCTTAAAAGCTCACCTTTTATCAAACGCGGGAACAAAGGTAAATCACGTTCTTCACTGTCTTTTAATACTGTGTAACCATACATATTAACACATGTGCAATTAAACGTGTGCATTTACGGGGTGATTTCTCAGGCTTAAAAGCTCGCCTTTTACTAAAAAGGTAAATGCAAAACTATTTTCAATCATTCTATGATCTGCTTCTCACAACTGAAGGCACCGTGGCTGATGTTACGTCACTTGCTGTCCGACCATAAGCTTTACCTGGTAGGTAGCCGGACACTCACTTCACTCCCTTTCAGGAATCGAACCTCTGAGGTTTTCTTTTGTTCTTAATTAAAATTTAAAAGCAATACTTCACCGCTGCTAAGCCCCTCTAGCGCTGACGTCCGAGGTTCGATTACCGTAAGCTGGTGCAGTGAGTGTGTAATTACATTCACGGCATTCGTAGTGTAAAAGGCGCTATATAGCGCCCGACCCGGCACAGACTCACGCAGAGGCACGTACTTAAACAAATGTACTTTTATTTTATCTTCAGCCGTGGGGCACGCCTTCCCCGTGTCCCACAGGCCCAACACAGTCCCAAAAGCACTTCAACACAACAACTCACACTTCTCTCCACCTCAGCACCACCACTCCTCCTCAGGCTTAGTCCTCTTCCTCCCGACTCTGGCTCTCTCGAGTGGTGGTGGCTGGCCTTTTTATACCCCACCCGGATGTAGTCCAGGTGCTTGGTCACCTGGGCCTAATTGCATTTCCGGGTGGGGCTGAGGAATTGACCAGCCGGGCTGGTAAGTCCACGCAGCTCCCCCTGGCGGCCATCCGAGCCCCCAACCAGGCTGTGGAGGACTCCATCTCCCATGGAGCCATGCGCTGGTCTGGGGAATCATTGGCTGCCAGGGAGGCTGCCACCAAGCGTCCCGGGGGAGGTACTGAACAGTCCACGGCTGCTCCCCCGGAACAGATGTAGGAGAGGCGTCCCTGCCGGGCATGGAACCCGGCTGTCCTTTACAGTAGTCAGATTCACAATCTGATTGTATGGGTGGTTACTTCCAGGTAACGTTTACACTTGGCCACCAAGTCAGGTCGAAGTGATCACTCGAGTAAAGGCAGCTTCACAAAAAAACTGATCCTTAACAAACTGTTATTAGTACGGTATATTTTCCCTCAATTTAAAAACGTTTTATTTTCTTCTTAATAAAAATTTAAAAGCGGTACTTCGCCGGTGCGAAGCGCGTGGATTTGACCGACTGACACATACAGACATATTCATGAGTGCAGGTACTTCGGAAAGAAAGCACCGTGTAAACCTAAAGTTTAAATTAACTTCATAGACCTACAAAAGGTTGCCATTCATTTGAGGCAAGATTGCTTTTCTTCTGTACAACTATACGTTGCATTCTCAAAAGAGTGTGCTTGCACGGCTTCGGATATATATATATATATATATATATATATATATATATATATATATATATATATATATATATATGTATGTATGTCTATATATAAATATGTAAGCTCATAAGTACTGCCTTACTTCTCTTTAAGAAAGGAAGATGTAATGATACTTGATTTAAACGATTCCATGTCTTCCTGGGTTTGCGTAGCTTATTGTCTAAAAAGGAGAAACCCTCATTTATAAAACTTTGCTGCAGATGACTTAGCTTATTGTCAATATCTTTACACGTTTTTTTAAGACTTATTGACTGAAACGGGCTTTCACGAAAAAAGTTAGGGCTTTGCTACAGGATACACCCTCCACAAGTTAAGCAAGTAAAAATAAAATATATATTTCTGTTTTATTTAAACCTTTTAAGTTCGTATGCATAGCCCCATTTGGCTGTTTAATTTTTTTTTTCTTTCTTCAGTAATATTTAATCTCCTTAAAGAAAAAGAACATATCCATTTTACTTTTTTTGTATCTCTTTAGTAATATTTTAGTGTAAAAGATAACCAGTATTTAAACCTTTTATGTTACTTTATACATTTATTTTACACAATGTTGAAAAATTAATAAGAAAGCTACATATTTTGGTAGCTGCTGCTTTCATTTTCAATGAAATGAAAAAAGCTCTCCAAGAGAAAACGTCAATAAAGAAGAAACAGTTTGCACTATCTAAAAATCAGAAACCCTCATTTATAAAAGTTTGCTGCAGATGACTTAACTGAAAATAAATGAATAGTTCCTATGTGTATAATACATATTTATCTATTTTACTTATGCCTTTATTCCACCAACTTACAACATCTGAGGTACAATTTGTTACATTACTTTTGTTTTTTGCAGCACAGGCAGGTGAAGTGACTTCCTCAGGGTCACACAGTGGTGTCAGTACCAGGATTTGAACTGACAAGCTCAGGGTTTGCTGAAATATTACTGAAGAAAGAAAAAAAACGAAAACGGGCAAATGGGGCTATGCATACAAATGTCCATCCATCCATTATCCAACCTTCTATATCCTAAATACAGGAGCCACTAAGTAGATATGTATATATACAGTGTATATATATATATATATATATATGTATATATATATATATATATATATATATATATATATATATATATATATATATATATATATATATATATCTATAATAATAAAAGGCAAAGCCCTCACTGACTGACTGACTGACTCACTCACTCACTGACTGACTGACTGACTCATCACTAATTGTCCAACTTCCCGTGTAGGTGGAAGGCTGAAATTTGGCAGGCTCATACCTTACAGCTTACTTACAAAAGTTAGGCAGGTTTCATTTCAAAATTATACGCGTAATGGTCATAACTGGAACCTCTTTTTTGTCCATATACTGTAATGGAAGGCAGCAAGATGGCCGTAGGAGACTGAGTTGCGTGTCGCGTCATCACGCCTCCCACGTAATCACGTGAACTGACTGTGAACTCAGTACGTAGAAAAGAAGGAGGAGCCCCAAAGAGCGCTGAAGAAAACACTCATTACACAATTGACAAGGCAGCGAAACAATAAGAAGCGAGTGAGTGATGCATACAAGCATCTTCATAAGACACGAGGTATAAAAAAGCACGGTGTAAACCGTAAGTCTAAATTTACTTTATAGAAACGCTCCCGCTGCCGTTTGCAATACCATATTCGCGAGATACAAGTTTAATGAGAAGACACGAGGTATAAAAAGCACGGTATAAACCTAACCTTAAATTAACTTTATAGAAACGCTCCCGCTGCCGTTTGCAATGCCATATTCACGAGATACAAGTTTAACGAGAAGACACGAGGTATAAACGAGAGTTTGCATCACTTTGTAACAGAGTTAAAATTGCTGTAGCGAGAAACTTTTAACTGCCGGGTCTTAGCTAACATTAAATAAACCCGTGGACATCGCAACATCACACAAGAGAGCGGCTCACGTGAAGTGACTGAACGCAGCAGGAGTGATCACTTCCATGAATCAAACCTGTTCAAAAAACACATTACACAATTGATAAAGTAGGAAAAGAATATGAAACAAAGCACGGTATAAACCGTAACTTCAAATTAAGTTTATAGAAATGCTGCTGTTTGCAATACCATATTCGCCCCTGCGAAGCGCGGTGATTTTGCTATATATATTAAACTATTTCAACCATTGTATGATCTGCTTCTCGCAACTGAAAGAGGGCACCGTGGCAGAAGTTAGCCGACTTGCTCACCAACCACAAGCGTTACCTGGTAGGTAACCACCCATACAATCAGATTGTGAATCAGACTACGAATGCCTGCAATGTAATTACCCCGATCTACATGCTGTCAAATGAACGAACCACACGCCGTAGCACAACGTTAGGGGCTTCGCCTCTACGTCCGAGGATCGATTCCAGTAAGGGAGTGCAGTGACTGTGTACTCCTAATGAGCCCACAATTACGGCGAAACACGTGTCGCATACTATGCATCTTCAAAGCACGGTGTAAACAGTAAGTTTAAATTGAGTTTATAGAAACGCTCCCGCTGCCGTTTGCAATACCATATTAGATGACTTTGTAACAGAGTTAAAATTGCTGGAGCGATAAATTTTTAACTGCCGGGTCATGTCGCGTGTTCTTGGGTAGGTACACCAAAAAATGTATACATTTATGCATGTAATGGGCAAACAAAAAATGTACTATACCCGAAAGCACTACAGTAGTACTCAATGTATCTTTACTTCTTAAATGTTAATGTTTTACTGTTTAATAATTTATACGCTTCTTATATGTTATTCAGATTCTTTTATCAAAATACCAGTAACAGCGCACTGCACGATAACGTGGAGTGAATATACTTGACATGACCATTCATAGTATTTATCCTCTTTCTCTGTACGTTTACCATTCGTTTGCTCAGAGGTTGATGACCTTGCTGCTTAATGAGCAGCTCTTCACCCTAGCGTCCCGCTGCTTCTCTTCTTTCGTCGGCATCTTTTCCCGTTAAAACTGATTTTTTTTAAAACTTAGTATGTTTTCTTTAATTTTTCAGTTAAGCTGGCACTTAAGTCTTCAATCTGCCTCAAGAATGATTAGCGGAGGTGGTAGACAATGAAAACGTCAGCCGTACGCATCCGCCACGCACGCACTGGTGCGCGCAGCTGTGAGTTGACTCTACAATAAAATAAAATAAAGATAAAAAGAGCAATAACTTGCAGCACCGCTATTCAATTACACTTGCCTAACGCCTCTCCTAAGGGGAAATACTGTGGGATCTGGGCATCCGTCAAAGCAGCAATCACAAGCCCGATTAGAAAGCGGGAAGCTGTGATTTGTCCTCTCCCTCCCATGTAACAATCGCAGCCCGTGTTGCA